>NC_060027.1:5404296-5704534 GCF_021134715.1 Daphnia pulex
ATTTCACTCGAGCAAGTTCCGGCGATTGGTGGGCGGAGCGCATCATGAAAATCAAGACAGACTACGGTTTTGATGGATTCAAGGTCTGATTTGATGATACCAATTTTTGTATTATAATAGCGTTTAAATTTTAGAAACAAATAATTTGTTTTCCTTTTTTATTACGATTTGATTTATTTTCAAGGTTGATGCCGGAGAAACGAATTGGCTACCAGTTGGATTCGACTTTGGTCAGCGATTAGCGGCCAACGCCACACCCAACGGTTACTCAACTGCTTACTGTAGAACAATGGAGCGCTTCGGGGGCATAACCGAGATCCGAACTGGTTGGGCTGCCCAGGATATCCCCATATTTACCCGTAATTATTTTTTTCTTAAAATAGTGTGCAAAGTTCGCCTTTAAAAATCAAAATTTTTAATTCGTGGTAGGTATGCTGGACAAGGGCACCGTTTGGGGCAAAGCCAACGGCCTGGTAAAAATAATATTCCCTGAATTCAATTTTAAAATTTGGATTTCATTAATAAATCATTAGGGTGGGGGTATGCTGAACTAGTAGGCTAATAACAAATGACTTTTAAATGATGCAATAATCATAGGCGACGCTGATTCCGACGCTCTTCCTGTTCGGCCTGGAAGGCTACGCATTTGTCCTTCCGGATATGATCGGCGGCAACGGTTATAATACGATTCTGCCCGACAAAGAGCTCTTCGTCCGCTGGATGCAGGCCAATGTTTTGATGCCGACGATGCAATTCAGTTACACCCCGTGGGACTACGACCTAGAGGTACTGTACACAGCATCTAATACACTACTACTCCAGCACTTGCTGCTACTAGTATACTGTAGATATAGATAGATAGATAGATGTAGTGTCTACAATCTTACAGATCCCGTGTAGAGAGCCTTTTGTCTCTCTCTCTATGGCCATCTCGTATATGAAGTACATAAAGGAAACCCTCCGTTTCATTACGAGCAGCACGAAACTGTTATTATCGACACAATATCTATATAGATAGACTGCTGCCTCAGAGAGCTGCGCATCAGTCTCTTTACTCTCCACCAGCACTGTCCGCCTTTTTTCTTTGCGCTGTGTTGACACTGTTGACACTCCGGGGTCGACTATATATCACAGACAACATTGGATATGGGCTGCTACTGCTGCCACTATATAAGTGCGTGCTATGGGCTATACAAGCAGCCGTAGTGTGCATAGACATTGGGCGCACATTGGACGGTTGTCGAGCATGAGCGCCCAACTTGTCCTTTATTTTGGTCGGATTTTTGTGGGTCACTTTGAGACATCCATAGACCATAGTCAGGTTGCTGGTCCCTCTGATACAGGCCATAACATATAGCATCTAAGACGTGTATGTAATACAGTCAACTCGGATAAGTGTCGCCCTCGCATTTATGAATGGCGCATTTATATCTTATGGCGGGCGAGGCCAGCGCATCTAATGGCCTCCGCCGCCGATTCCAATAGTGGGCGTGTGCGTGGGGGGATACCCTTGAATCTAATAGACTTGCCGAGTCTTGTGTGTATTCATCACTTTTTTTCGCTGGTGGAATCTTCCAATATCTATGCCGTCGCCTCGATTTTCGTTCCACCACCACCACCGTCAGCAGCCCCATGGACCATGGACGCATAGCTGTCGCTCTTTCCCGCTCACTTTCTTTTCTTCCATTTTCTTCCATCCTTCCATCCATCCATCCATCCATCCATCCATTTTTTTTGTTGCTGCTGCTTCTTTCCCTCTTGTTTTTTCTTTTATTTCTTTTTCTTGGATTCGCACGTCTATAGAAGTATTAGTGCCGTTCTTGTGAACCCCGGCTGCATGATGATGCGCATTGCAATAGAAATATCTCTAGCTATGCCTAACAGCGATATCCATAGACGCGATTGATGTACCAACAGCTGCCAACTCTTGGGCTGAGCACTGTTGACGACGCGCGACAGCTCATCTCCGTTTTTTCTTTTTCTATGGAGACCAGAAGACGATGAGGCGATCGACGAGTTGCTGGCCGCCTTGGCCGTCTTGTCTATGTGTGTGCACTGTGTGCATGTCGCGCGGTTGAACACCAGCAGCAGCGCACAGCCCCGGCCCACCCCGCCGTATATAACCGTATAGCCTCGGTGCGGTGAGCTTTCGGTCGCAAGGCTGTATTATAGGCGGTTGATGTGTTGTTCCGCCCTTTTTCTTTCTTTAGCAGAGACTCGGCCGCGGCCGAGTGATCCGTTACACAACTTAATACACACAACATGCGGATCAAAGTATCAAAGCAAAAGAATAATAATAATAGAAAAGTCTTAAGCGTATACTGCGCGATGCCTCCTATCCAGCTCCTTCCAGCTCCTACACATGTATACTCTAAGCGTACAGCTCATGTCTTTTGCTTTTATTTCCCACAATTTTTGTTTGGCTTCGTTCCACTTACCCCGTCCAGTAAGTGCATAGAGCATGTATACGTATATATAGACATTATACTATTATTATTATTTTCGGATTCTCTTGTGCGTCTAAACTGTGGACGCAAAGTTCCTGCTGTGCTGTACAGCCCCCGTCTCACCTAAATATCTCATCTCATCTCACTCTGAACTGTGTGATGTTGTCGGGAAATCCTAATTGGATCCCACTTAGATTCTTCTCGGTGCGCGGGCGGAGAGAAGGAAAAGGGAAAAAAAGATAACGAGAAAAAAAGAAAAAAGAGTGCTGGCGCTGCTCTCGACAACTCGCCATCTTCTTCTATTCTTTCTTCTTTTTGGCTTTTATTTTGGCAAATTAGACTGGCAATTTATAACGCGACGAGGGCGAGGAATAAGACAGGGCCCCGATCCGCTCATTATCAGCAGCGGCGGCGGCATACACATGATGACGTTATATGGGCTGCACCCAAAAAAGAAAAGAATGACTTTCGGTCATATGGACAGGAAACTGGCTGCTGCTGTGTGTAGAAGTATAGCCCACAGAATAGACACTCTGCTCTCCCATCAAGTAGCGACCCCACCTTGATCATCACGGCACTCGACACGTCGAACAATACACAGGACAGGACGGTGATCTTAATGAGAACTTGAGAACATCATCAGGGGGGTAATCAACTCTTGGGTTCTACTACCATCTGGTTGGCAATTTGGAATTTCCCTATGTCGATCGTTTGCCATCATACATATATTATAGACGCGATGACTATGCATCTACGATGTTCGTGGCGTCGCATATGTAAAAGATCTTGGCCAACTTCGTTACCATGTATACGTGACGTCACAGTATGAAGTAACAGTTGAAAGGGCATCAGGGCATGACGGATTTCACCGTTCGTCGGGTTGCCAATCGCTACAACAAGTTGGTGGTGCCATTTTCCCGTTTTCCTCCTCCTTCGCTGCTGCGTGTCGGTCGCAATATCTAACACTGCGAACGAGAACATGCGTATGCATCACAATCTGATCGTCAGAACCTAGTTCATAATTAAACTTCAAAACTGGCGCGCGTGTCAATATGGACCAACGGCGTGTCGCTCAAACACTGGCGCTTGATTAATATACTCCATCAGCTTTATATAGCCTATATCCCGGTGTCATTAAGAATGTGTTGACTCAAATGTGACATAATCGACACAAGTTTCTTGTAGATGAAACCTCCTGAAAACGACATGCTACTAGCTTGACACCAAGGAGAGAAACATAGTTGAGCATAAATTCGTAGAATGTTTACTCCGGAACAAGAAAACTGTACAGCAAAAAAAGGACAAATAATTAAAAAAATTAAAGAAAATGGAATCTGATGCTGAGGATGACATGAAAAAGAAAAAGAAAAAAAAAGAAAAACTTTTTTTCTGCTTTATGGAGCGGATGCCGTGTGTAATGTAGCCAAACACCTCCGGTTATTCGAGGACATGGCGAAATAATAAGAAAAGCCCGCGCGCGGGGGGACTTTGAAACGACGAGGGGGGTAAAAAGAGTTCAAGTGTGTGCATAGATAGGCACGGGGAAATAATAATAATAACATGCCGGGCGTATAGGACGAGAAGATGACAGTGGTGCCAGCAGAGACTTGCGATGTAAAACACGACGCGATTAGACGACTCGGAGGAAAGGTTGGCGTGCTGGTATACACGATCAGCAGGCGCCGGCCGGCTCCTTGTGCTCATCTCTTTGACAAGACGAGCGACGTCGAGGCGCGCACAGAGGCCCAAGTTGATGGAGTTGAAAGCGCGTCGGCAACGATGAGCGCTTGACTTTGGCCTATTTTGGGGCTCCCATTTTGTTTTCTCTTTCTACTTATTTACCCGTTTAATCTTTTACAACCTCGTGCGGCCCTTACACAGCGCCAAAGTGGCAGCGATAGCTAAAGACGAGCAGCTCACTAAGTAGCTCAAAAGAGCCTCAAAATGGAAAAAAAATGGCAGTCGATGGCAGTCGGCTACTGCACACCCTTTTCGGCTAAATGACGCAGTCGGAGGAGTAGTGCAGCACATCAACCTCGTTATAAGATGCGTCAGTTTGCCTCGGCTACCAAATTGCAGTTGATCTAAGTGCTGATCTTTGAACTTCAAACGACGACGCCATAATTGTTGGGCGGCCAGCCAGTCAAGACTTTCGTCCGTATGACCTATAGGCCTGTAGAACTAGTGCTGCCTTGTGTGTGTACTGTATATATAATAAGGTAATCTATATATAAGGTATAAAGCGCCCGACTTGTTGCTCCCATTCCCTCCCGGCGCGTCTGTCAAGAAAAGAAAGACCCAAAAGTCTATTTGAACCGACAGTCTCCCCCTTCTGTTGAACAGTTCTGCGAATCTCTTGCGCTATTTTGAGATAACCACTTTGTCTGACCGAGCAGGAGAAACGTACGCCAGTTTAGCCCTCTAACCTATATATAAATTTTAGCCACTGAAAATAAATTTTAAACATTTAACTTAATGGCAAGTAGAAATGTTTTCGGACAAAGTATTAAAAAAAAGAGCGTTTTTTAAATTAAAACTTTTTTTGTAACTGGCAATGACGCACTGATCGCCATTATTACATCACATTTAACACCACCCCCACGACATCAGCTTCATCTCAAATGAAGGACTCTTGGAACTTGGAAATTGTCACGTCAGTTGTTCATTTCGTCGTGCAAAGTTGTCGTTCAAGAACTTAACACGACCCCTGTGTGACTTGATGCCTTCTATACTTTCCATGTGTAGTTGAGTCCAACTTGAGAGGAGAACTACTACTCGCTGATGTACTTCATTATATTCCTCTGATTTCGTATACGTAGGTGGTCGACATCGCACTCAAAATGACGAGCTTGCATTACGAGTATTCGCCGCTAATCATCGAGCTGGCCCGCCAAGCCCTGACCACCGGCCAGCCCATCAATCGGCCACTCTGGTGGATCGATCCCACCGACTCGGTTGCCCAAACCATCGACTCAGGTACGTATTGATAACGTGTAATCTTTGCACACCATGTTTGGGTTCCCCTATACAACCAAAACACCCAAACGTAAACTCTTAATCAAATAATAATAATAATAGTCGACTACGGTATAATAATTGCTGGATGTTTTCCATCGTTAAATCGGTCTAGAAAGTGAATAGAGGGGCGCTATGAAGATACAACTGACATATTTATTTTGAAAGAGCTAGCGAAAGGCGCGCTCAGGTTACTCGTTTCGACGTTAACAATATTTGGATCTGTGTCAATGGAACGGCGACGGATCGATAGATAGACTAATCCGAGAAACAACGAGCGGATATATTGCTCCGTCGTCGGAGACTGGTGACGAGCTAGAGCTGCTAGAGACGTCGTACACTACGAGAATCTAAGGCAATAATGGCAACACACACACACACATCACACACACATATAACCGATTTGTCAACTAATGAAAAAGAGAGTCTTCCATCTTATTGCAATAGCCGTTATTCCTAGTATAGTCCGTTTTGGCTTTTTTTCCCTTAGATTCTATCAAAAATATATATTGAGCCGGACTGCTGGACGTTTAATCACATCTTGAGACAAGTCTCTTGACTTGATGGCGTCAGGTGATGTTGTTAATATACTGTGTGTGTGTTGTAGACTCACGCTCTAGTAGGTAGGTTATTTATTTACAAGTGGCCGGTCTATATACGAATAGGCTATACATATTAGGAAGTAGTTGACGTCACGGAGAGAGTGCTCTCTCTGTCTTCTCCCCTAGCTGCCATAATCCACACGATATAATACCGAGTCTTTTTTCTTCTTCTTCTTCTTCTTCTTCTTCTTCTTCTTCTCTTCCGCCAGACATCTATGTATACTATATCTGTCAGTTGCTCTTTGTATTCCTTTTGTGCACCAAGCAATATCCGGGTGGTGGTGGTGGATGAAGGAAGTTCCCTGTTGGGTATACCGCAGCAGCAGCAGCAGCAGCAGCTCAGAGAAAAAATCTACAGTCGGGCATTGAGTTGCAGATGACTGGAACTAAATAGCGTTAGACATGAAGAGATGCGCCGACGCTAAAAACCGCCGTCGACTTTCTTCTTCTTCTTCTTCTTCTTCTTCTTCTTCTTCTTTTTCTTCTTCTTCTTTCTTTTTGTTTCACTTATCTTTTGGGCCTAAATAGACTCTTCTCGTCTTCTTCACTTTCCTACCCTTCGCCGTCAACAGATGATCGTCAATTCACTTATGCAGCCGTCATATATTTTCCTTCTTCTTCTTCTTCTTCTTCTTTTTTCTTTTATTTCTTTCACTTTTTCTTCTTGCCACTCTCGTTTGCCTTTAGCATGAGCGCAGTCAATCACTTCAGCTTTGACGCTATCACTCGACTCGATGGCCAAGACGACGCAATGAGCACGTCACATCCCCCCTACCACCACCACTACCACCAGCACCCACTCGAGTAATATTCTATCGAATTAAATGCCAACTACACCCCGACGGTTCTCTTCTATGACCATAAATTCTTCAACTCGGCCGCCCGTTACTTCGTTGGGGTTTTCCTGCGTCGGCACGTCGGACATCCGTCTGCTGAGGACGGGCCGCCCACCCCAACCCTCTCCCACTCCACCCGCCAAATATATAAGTGAAACTGTCAAAAAGATGAAGATGACATGTCTTTTACGCAATACTCAAGACACTACTACAGAGACTTGCCTAGTAAAAGAAATGTCATAGGCACTCACCGCGCGTTTCCCATATCCGGCCTAAAATGGCACGACGAGCTCATTCCTTTCACCGCTAATTCATTTTATTATTTCTTTGATTTCTTTCCTCGCACTCCGTTACACGACTTGGGAAATACTACTGTCTATTTCAATGTGCTACGCCTATAGAAATAACACAATGTCATCATTTCATCAATCATTCGACATTGTCTTCTTGTGACTCCGACGTGAGTGTCTATACTCAACGTTGCCTTTACACTTTTGATTTTTGACAGAGTATCTGCTGGGCGACGATGTGCTAGTGGCGCCAGTCGTCCAACAGGGAGCCGTGACAAAGGACATTTACCTACCCAAAGGCGAGTTTACACTTTCTAGAAAAAGAAAAAAAGAAATGTTACATACCAAATCTTATTCGATTTACTTTTTTTAAAAAACAAATTGTCTCAAATGAAGGTCTGTGGCGCGACGAAGTTGATCCGGCTCATCCAGTGTACACGGGACCCATTTGGCTGGAAGCCTACCCGGCCCCGCTGCAAACGCTGCCGTACTTTACGCGTGCCGGCCCTCTCCAATGATTAGACACGCCGTCGCCGTCTTAACTGTCGTTTGGCGTGACGAGAAACGTCGGCTGGCGTCGGTTGGCGTCTGCCGGCGTCGTGCGTTTTATTTTCTCTATTTCACCTTAGACTATATATATGCAATGTAATACACCTGGTTCAATAGTCGCTCGATTATATATACTGGGGAGAATGAGCGTGTATACACGGGCAGCCAGGCGGGATGTGCATCACCTGATGGCAGCAGCGCCAAATCAGCACAAAAGCTCAAAAGAATGAATGATCTATTGACTATTATTATATATCTACCCATGTATGTATATATACATATATACACACTTGGCATTTCAAAATGAAGTCACGAACGGTGTTGCATGGACGGTCCGTCTGGCGAAAAAAAAAAAAACCAAACAAACAAAAGCTGGTCGGTCCGACTGGCGGGGGGTAAAATCCGCCATGGAATAAGCGCTAAATCGCTTAGGTGCGTGTTATCATTCCACGACTTTGATATATCGAATCATATTCGGTCTTACAAGTATAGGGCTCCTATTTAGATGTGTCTACACTGGTTGATGCCGACGTGAAATATATATACCAGTTATTCTTTATTGTTATTATTATATCCGAAAGGTGAAACTATACCGTATCATATAGTTTGCCAAAAATCGAGCGATAAAGGATAAACCCATCAGAATCTGCGTATAATATACGAGGCAAGAAAGTTTTCCCTTCGCCAGTCGAAACTCGTCTACTCACTCACGTATTCTACAATCTAGTTTCGGCTTTTTCAAAAAAAAAGAAATGAAGGAAAACTCCAATCGGGCACGAGCGGGAGAAAATGGCGACCGCCGCTCAGATACCGCCGCGCTACGTGATTTTACAATCGTAAAGAAAGAAAGAAAAAAAAGTGGGCGAAAATCCAGTGAAACGGATAAGAAAAAAGGACTACAAATTGCCACGTGACATTCGATCTATAAGAGGAGGAGAAAAAAGAGACACAAGGAGTTGATGGAACAGGCGTGTGTCGTGTGCTCTTCAAATCAGGTAAAGTGCCACCGGCTGCTGATGGGCTCGTGCCATTTCCCTTCACGTCGACTTGTGCAAACAAATCAGAAAAGAAAAGAAACTTGTTCCGTCTATTTGCTGATGAAGTCCTGTGCTCCTGGACTATACTATATAAGCGAACGTGTCGTACCCCACACGGCTCATATGTGAGCATCGTAGCCTATTTAAGTGTGTTACGTGAACGTGACTGATGCGCAAGCTGTCGAAGAAACCTGGCATAGTACACGAGGCGAATCTATCTATGGCCAGCCAGCCACCGCGTCGTATATATCAGGATTGTTACGCCGACGTGACGTCATACATCTCTATTATATGTCGGATCTGATATCTACCTTTGATGCACAGATTGGAGCCGATGAAAATGGCTGGAATAAGACATGACTGGAGGCCAGATGTGCTTGCGTCAATTGCCTGCAGCCACAATTACCCAAGTTCAAATACCAAGTGTTCCATTAGAGTCGACACTAATTCATTCGGCGTTTTTCTGGCAGGAGCAGGAGCAGGAGCAGCAGGAGCGCCGCATTCAAAATGGAAATGGGCCGTTTTTGCATTTATTGGGCCCTTGAGCGATACTGATTATAACGCGGCGGGCATCTAGGGAGCAATAAGAGTGGCCCACGCCACATATGATTGACTGTCAGACAAGCCAAGTCAACATTCGCTATGCTCCTTCATCGTCGGCATACTATACTCGAGATTATAATTCAGCCGAACCTTATACTATTATTATTATATAGTGCTGCTGCTAGCTGCATCTAGAGCCAAAATGGAGATGCAACACAGCACGACTGTTTTTCATAAAGAAATTTCCATAGTTCTACACAACTCCCAATGGATTTCCGACTGGCTGATTGGTCTTTGTCTTTTATTATTTTATTTTATTTTTTTTGACGGTGTGTGCCTGTGCCGTGCTGCTGCGCAGGCAGCGACATTGTATATATGATGATGGGCACACACGCACACAGACAGGGCCGCGCCAGCATCTCCAGCAGCAAAGGGAGGACGCCAGTCAACGCAGCCAGGCCCTGACTCTCTTGTGTGTAAATCGAGGGAAAAAATTTGCATCTTCCATCAAACCATCAAGTCGGCGGCGGGGGGAATGAGAGAGACATGCGTTTCTTCTTCTTCTTTTTCTTCTCCTTCTTTCTGCCTTGCCTCATCTGCTCCTGCTGCCTGCATATTTCTTCTCTTCCGTCTTGCATCGTTCACAAGTTTCTGTGCATATTGAACAATTCAGCAGCAGCCAGTTCAGCATCAGCCCCGTCTTTCTCTCTCTCTCTTCTGTTTGTCTGTTTTCGTTTTGTTTGCTCTCCGGTAGTCGTCGCTTTTGTTGTTTCAAAATGAGTGAAAGAAGCTTCAACGTCACGACGTCGGCAAGGAGAGCGACTACACCCAGGAGACCCTCGGTTTCACAGGCCAATTCCTATAGAGCAGCAGCTAGGCTACTATACTACCCGACTTGCACAGCATATAGACAACTGACTGAGATAAAGAGCTGTAGGCCATATAAGCTGATGAGATCAATGTCAACCGAATATCAAAAGACAAGAAGGGTCCGCCCCTGTATTGCATATGGCACTCAGCTTCTTGCAGCGACTCCGGCTATGTTACATATATAGGTATATGGTATGTATGTAGACCATGAAAATGTATGCTGATTTGTAGTTTGTGCTAGAGAGACGATATATATGTGTACACAACAATCGTCGAATATATAGTAAAACCATGGGAACCGTTGGACTTTTAAAACCTTATACATATCCCCGTAGATGTATATTCGTTACAGTGCTGCATATGCGGTCGTTTTTATTCGGCTCGGCCCTGTACCTCGAGTTGCCATTTCGTCGTATTAAGTCTATTGCTCGCAAATGCAGTTGTATAGAGATGGGGAGTATAGTAGATAGTACTAGTACTGCTGCTGCTGCTGCTGCTGCAACTGTCAGGGAAAAAGCAATCACAGCAGCGGAAAAGCTAGGCAAGAGAAACTACCAGACGGAGTGCCGGCCATCGGGCAGGTATAAAGTGCTGGACTGCCGGGCCTTTTTGTTGAAACGACTCTTGTTTCGGGGTCCGGCAGCAGTTTGATTTAAGACCAGCACTCCCTTTCAGTGGAATCAAAATGTCCAACGGCGCCACAGCGCATACAGCAGCACACGGGACCGGAGAGCGCGTATTCCGTTGCGCTCAACTAGTCGTCCGTCACGAACAAATGCCATGGTCCTTCGAAATTCTTTGTGCACACAATCAAACTTACCGCGGCCGGGAGAAGGCCAAACTTCCATTTCTTCACGTACAATCCGTTCAAAACAACCGGAAAAGAAACGATTTCCAATGGTTATATGAATATATTTATCAGACTGGGTCATTTGGTCCTGTTCTCTTCTGTTCAGTCAGCCCCCCACAACGCCATTCAAAATTGATTAACTTACGCGCCAATAAAAAGGTCGCACTGGTGTCTGATATGGGCCTGCCTGCCTGGCTGCCTGGCTGCCTGCCTAATACAAATACACGCTCTTCTATATATAGCAGCAATAACGCGGTTGACGTATTGAAAAAAATGTATGTATTCGAGATTCTATTGACGTTCAGTCAGAAAAATGGAAGCGTAGGACGTCGGAGGAATACACGGCGTCGGGCGCCTGCTGAATGCCAAGCAATGGCACTACAAATTGCCAAGTCTCCAAGGCGAGCGTGTGGAGCCGGAGCGCTGACACTCTCACGACACTACGACAGCAGTTGCGCCCATGTCAAATGTATACACTACCAAATCATATTTCTAAATAGAGTAACGCTCGACGTTTTCCCGCCTCGCCTCGACGTCTTCTAAACTTCTGGGAAGTCAATGTTCAATATATAGTATCGCTCTATTACCCTATATCTTGTACGCAGCAGTGTTCATTAACCAAGAGATGCGCAAAAGATAAAGAACTGCGTATTATCTAATACATTTATAAAGATCTGGTGATTTGAATCGATACCGAACTGAAACCAACGGCGGTCAAATGTGATTATAAAAAGACCCATTGAAACAAATCAATAGCTCGATCGTCTTTATTGATGATATTTCAGAATAAAGAATTCAAAATAAGAAAAGACGACATTTTCCTCCGAATTTTTGGCATCTCATTTGGCATCGCTTGGCACGCCCATGCAAATCTCAAACGAAGAAAAAACAAAAAAAAAACAAACCAAAAAGAAACATATAATAACGTACATACCATCTTTTACAGTCTAGTCTAATACGAGCGACGTCTCCAGCACAGTAATGACATTCCAAATATCAAGTTTATACTGCGTGAACCCCAAATTTATGAATCGTGTGGTCCCATATCCTTGTATGTTAAATAACCTTTTCTGACTTTTTTCCCTTGATCCCGATGGCGATTTTAATAAAAACTCTCCCAGCTACATCCAACACGAAAGGCGAAGCGAATTTATTTCGTCGAAAGCGAAGTGACTCGCAGGTCGTACGTATTATTATATAAATCCAGGGCATCCAAAAGCGCTTGATTGTAGCACTGTTGTTTTTTTGTCTGCTTGGCCAGCAGCAGTGACACGAGTGGGCAGCGTAGGTCAGCTGGTCTGTCGGCACTTGAAAAAAGAAGTGGTTGTTAAGGGCCACGGCGTGATGAGAAAAGTTATGCAGTGCTGCTGTTGTTGTCCCCCTTGAACCACGACTGAAATGTCACCAACAACATTTTTCAAATGTGATTAGTAGTAGTAGTTGAACCCAACGGCTTCCACCAATTTTGACATAAATGATATCGAACCCATGATGTATTCATTAGTACACGCTGAACTGAACGAGAATGACGAAAAAAAAGATATATAATATATGAATATTATACCGGTACTGCTTTTCTGGACTCGATTCACCATCTATAGCAACAACTTAAATATTTGAAGATGACTATAATATTCGAGGAATTTCTTAATTAAGCCACCCAGCTTCTGTAGGCCCCGGTAGTATTGAAATGATTGGGTGCCAGCCAATTTGTCCTGCTCATGCAAAGGGTATATGGTGCGGTATATTTGGCTTGAAGGCGGATTAATTCATATCGATCTAATTTGATTCGAAAACATAATTAACAATTAGCCGCGCTGTATCCTATTAGCGGTGCCCGGCCGCCGCCGCCGTACATGGTGACGTCAAGAGATCAAGTGGCTGCAAGACGAGATTACAGCTGCTACCACCGCCGCCTTGCCCCGCTGCTGTCTCTCCCCGCTGCTGTTACAGTCGTTGATTCCCGCGCGGCTCCCGGCTCCGTGGCTCTACTCTGTGTGATGTGCGCATCTATATATTTGGCTGATGCTGATGCTGCGGCCTCCACCGCCGTGGTGGTGGTGATGGCGGTATATGGAGAGAGAACATGCCAGGCTATTTTGATTGATTGACTTTGGAATGGCTCGGTTATCGTGAATTGCCAGGGCGAGGACGAAAATCGCGTCAGTACCAGGACTATATACCTATTAAAGAAAAACCCGCGCTCGAGACTATACGCAGTACGCTAGCGGCTAGCCTGGTAAAGGGTTTTCCTTGCTTTGAAGCCCTGCCAACATTTTGTAATTAGAAAACGATTGAAGAAAATCATATTGTGTGTATGGGATATACATGTTGCAAAAGAAGAAAATGGAAAATATCTCTCATCTGTTCGCCAATCTGTACTGCTGGCAAACTATTATATAGTCACCATTATAAACCCGAGCTGTTAACAAAGTTTGTTACGGTTATATGTTTCGATAAGCAGAAATCTGAAAGAAAAGCATATCTAGATTAATTTCTCGAGAATAGATATTTCAATAAAAAGGCTAAATTTATGTATATATTGAGAGCACAGCCCAGAATAGGTACAAATGTGAAATACTATAATGACGAGAATACAAATAGAAGCCATTTTTAAAAATCAAGAGTTTTGTTTGATGCTGTTTCCATTCTGAAAAAAAAAAACATTAAAAAGTTGTCTTCCTCGTCGTCTATATATTCCCGCACCATCTCCTTTGAACATTATGGGTTTGGGAACGCTGCGATTAGCACCGCACACACACCCGCTCGCTTTTTTAAAACAATAATAAACTTGACTGCTAATGAACTCGTAATAATTGAGCAGACGTCGGCATGAATACACGCAGACGCAGCACAACATACACAGACGCCGAGTCCCAAAAGCCATCCCCCAAGAACAAGAGACAAGAGAAAAGCTACAGACATCTCTATAAGATATTAAGGACCAGAGAAGATCACAAGGGGATCATTTAAGTGATACCAGCAGAGTCAAGTCAAGTGTAATGATCATTGGAAACAAAATGCACAGCGCGGCATGATGGCGTGATGATGATTTCTCTTTTCGGAACGACGACTCTTTTGCGCCAACGTCGAGTTTAGATTACCTGCCATCGCTGGTTCAATTTTTTGTTTTTTTATTATTCAACAATGGAGGGGGAGTTTTGAAGTGCTGCACACACTCGTGAGCTCACAAAAAATTCGCCAGCAACAAGAAAGAAAACGTAAATGGTAAAAATTGTCAAATTGAAAATTTGTCAAAAGAACGGCGCGCGTTAGCGAAGACTGGCCGGGAGCAGTGCCACTCGGACACGGTGAAATTACTTTCTCTTTGATAGTCGCGCGCGTATGTACTTTTTCTTCAACTTCATCAAAGGTTCTTTCGCTTGAAATGCCACCGGAGTCACCCGCCAGTCAGCTTGAACTGACGCAGCAGCATATAGGTTGGGATATACATAGAGCGACGAGAGCTATACATATGTCCGATCCCTTTGTATATATCTAGAGTCTAGACGCTAAGATATACTAAATTTTCGTTGGCTGGATGTGTACCGTATCAGAAAGTGAATGCTTAAGCCCTTGTTGGTCGCGTCTCGCGTCCTCCAGAATGTTCGATGTCTGTGCTCCTCCTGAAAAGGGGGATATCCCTATATAATATCGGCAGTGGATTCCGCAGACTGAAAAAGTCAAGAAAAGAAAGGAGAGAGAAATAAAATGATTTGCAGGCCCCCGTTGGCTGTTGTTGGTGTTCAAAGAAGATGCAAAGGAAAAACGAGAACCGAGGGCCAGGGCGCTTGCGCTTGAATCCCTTTCAGGAGCCGTTCGCAGTCGAAGCAGTCGGGTTGACTAACTCAGTTCTGATTGTGCTACTGGTCCCTTTGCAGCGAGCCAGGCCCTGCCATCACGGTTGGCTTCAGTTGACCCGTTTCCCCCCACACACAAAAATAACGCCGAACTATTAGATCAAACATCCAATAGACTGGTAAACCTTAAAGTGCTGCAGTACACGTACTATACACCGGAAATCTTTACAGTGGAGAAGAGAAATAAAACAAAAAAAGAAAAAAAAAAGCAGTGAAATTGTGTGTCTTGATTATTCAATTTTAGTGAAGGGAGAGGCGCGTGCGGAGAAATCAAGAACAACAGTGGGACAAAAAAAAGGGTCCGATGCAAAATGGAATTGTCCGTCGACGGATGAGCGGTCGAATTCGATGACAATCGGTTTTTGACGGCCCTCGACACTCGTTGGTGTGCACAGCTCTGGCAAGTGGCAACCGATCAAACGCGGCATTATATTGCACCCTGGACAAAAATTGGACGTCTCCCGCAGCTGACTGACTGACTGCTGCGAGGCCTGTGAGTAAGCCCATTGCGCTCAACATGTGACGGCCAGAAAAAGAAAAAAGGGAAAATAGATTGGCCGTTCAACGCACAAAGTACCTGCAGAGTTCTCTGGCTGGCGCAATAAACATCAACGGTCAAGTCTATTACGTTCGACTGAGAAAAAAGACCGTTCAAAAGAATTTGTACGAGTGCACTCGAGGTGTGGTTCTGCGAAAACCTCGAAATTTGAACGCTATATAGCGACATGCGAGTGTAATTTTCAAAATAAATTTCTTTTCCAAAATATTTTTGAAGAACAGAAAAACTTGGAAGACGGAAACCATGTTGAAACCCAGTCAAAGTGAAGCATCGGAGTCGAGGCTCGGTTTCAAGAAAGTTCGATTCGTGACCATCACGTTCGCTTTCACCTGGATAACCCTCAGTATGGCGCAAGGGAAGTCTTCGATCTCAGTCAAAGGTAAACCACTAAACCAGTTCCAGCATACACTGGATATGTTGTATATTATATAAACCTTTACATTTATTGCAATAAACTTTTTGCTTTTTAACCCCGAAGCTCAATGCGGATGAATATATATCCTGCCTTCTATATGCACGGTCTAATATTATCAGATTGAAATCGTAACTACGTACTCTACTATGCTGTCTAGGTATCGAACAATGTACATTTTATGGCTGGACGCTGGTGACGGAGTATATTGTTACGCGCATCACCTACGTCTCAGTTAGTAGTATTCATTCCTTCGCTTCGACTCCAAAATATTTTCAAGAAAAAAGGAATGAATTCTCACAAGTTCAGTGAAACCGTATACAGTTGGCTTTGCTATACAGGAAGTCATTCGCTGACGGTAAATAAAGTATGGGTCACGCGTTCGCTTCAATCACACAGACGGGATGTATATTATACAGTTCCCTAACCTGTCAGTTCTTGATCGTTCTCTTTGCCCTCGTTCACCCAACTTCAATCACCAAGAAAGGAGAAAAGGACTGTGATAATCGCCGTCGTCATTGCTATTTCCATAGCAACCAAGCCGTCTTTTTTGCAATCATATTTTTTTTCCTTCCCAGATTGAAAACAATTAAAAAGGGAAAAGGCAGTTTTCCAAAGAAATTCTTCCCAGACTTCAGATTTTCCACCATTTACTAGCACAAAGTTATATTCAACAGTACTACTTTCCTTCCATGACAGTGCACAGAGAACATAGTTGAGAAACATTGATCTATAAGGCCACCCCCGCGGGTTCTTTGCTGGAGCAGAGTAGTACCAAAGTACCCTTATATATTTTTCAGAAAATTGTATGTAGTATACCCATTTCTTAATACTTTCTGTCTGGATTAAGAATCATTCTAAATGGGTCGCTGGTCTTACGGAGGCCAGCTACTGTCCCATTTCGAGTTAATCTGAATTTACGAGAGAGTATTATTCATCAAATGTCAGACGCTCGCTACTTTGTTTGGGCATGGTTATACTGATTAGATATACAGTGGAAAAGTTCCGAATTCATTCATCAACAAAATATCCAATGGCACATAGGCATATATATATTTATATACTAACCACACTGAACTCACCAAGTCTTATTTATTGCCACTATTCGTCATTTGCCATATCATTTACACTCTTGCGCCTCTTTTTTTTTTAAAGAATATTGTAATGCAATTTCACGCATATTTAATTGTAGTTTTTATTCGTTCCCTGTCTCTGACCTGTTTAGATATAAAGGCAATCATTTCAGTTCATATCAAATACCGCACAGTCGACTATAATTATGACAACTCACAAATAATTACCAACAACAAATTAAGCTCTATAGATGCGAACTGACGGATCCATTCAAAGTAATACTATAGCTACTACTCATATTTGGTTCGACTCTAAACTTTAATGAAGATACATAGACTGTCGTAGTTCGATGACAGAGCAAAATATAAACTGAAGCCTACGTGACGATAAGCGTTTGGCCAGACGTGAAGGTCTCGATTTTCTGGCAACAGTCCACGCAGCAGCCCAAACAAAACTATCGCCCCGCCGTGCATAAAGAAATGCAAGACAAGAAGAAGAGGAAGACGTGTTATGAAAACATGACGAGGCGGCAGCTAGCAGCCCAGCAGTCTATATAGAATCTGCCGGGGGGGCCTTGGAGGGAAGAAGAAGAAGGACGATGAGGGCCGTATGTTATTTCGTCGACGCCGACAAGTTGACGGAGCTTGACAATCTTCGTCTCGGTGGTCGCCAGCCCGATTGTGTGTGCCAACTGCCAAAAAGCTTCACAATATCGCAAGACACGTCAGAAATCTGACATTCAGCAGTTACTGTTACAAAGACTCTGCCTTTATATAACTTCAATGTAGATACGCAAGCCAATTCTTCATGTTGTTTAGTTGCTATACCCATTCCTGTAAATTCCCAACGGGTACACAAACAAGAAAGTGTCGATTTTTTGCGCGCTGAAGGAAGGTCAGTGACGACTTTATTTTCTTAGATGCAATATAAGAAGTTGCGATATTAAACTTTTATGCCAACAAAAAATGGCACGTGTCTTGAAGGAAGGTCCAGTCTGTATATTATGTCATCAGGCAGAAACATGCAAGCCTGTATTTCTTTATTATTTGTTCATCGTCGTTGCCACGAAAAAAGAAAATTAAGTTTCCCGAGATTAAATTCTTGTTCAAGCTAACAACGTCCCAGGAAAAATTCCAAAGAATGCGATTTCGATTAATTTTTAGCCCACGGACTTGTGAAACTATTGAAAACTAAGGAGGGCCCCGAAATTCAGTCGGCCACGCATCTTTCTCGAGTCATGTACGCTCGATGGTTTTCTATTGCTCTCTAATTGGATAGTAGAGACCATCTAGAATATGTGCAGTTCTCTCGAGATTCATTTGCTTAATTTTGAATTTTGAAACGGACACTTGTTAACTACGGGAGCGTTCAATTGGCGATCTCTATGTTGGCTGTCTTGTATATTGTCTGCTGGTGTTTCGCGGCGTGTTTCATTATTAATTAAAAACAGGACCGTTTTAATTTGAAAGCTAAAGATGGTGTCCAGCACGCAATTTTGGGGTGCATACGTATATACTTTTATAGTACTACTTCAACAGCGCAAAACTTTTGCACTTGCTGCTGAAGAATTGTATACTTCATTTATTTTGAGAGACTCATATTCACAATATTCTTTATTTTGGGTTTTGATGCTATTGAAAATAAAGTTCTTTGGCAAGAATTTTTTTTACACAATTATGGAACTCTGATATATTGATGCTTTTTTAACTATCTCGTGAGCTGGAGTACCTTACGGAAATTTTACACATAGCAGGAGATATAACGATGGAGGAACTTCCTTAATCAAAACGACAAACGAGAACTCTGATCAAATCATTTTTGTGTTGTTACATTTTGATTATCAACGATTCCACGATCAAAATTGACACATAACAATATCCATGGTCAGTAGTTTTTTTTTATTACGTAGGTCCTGTCTTTCACTCGCGAGCAATCTTCTCTCGAATTGATTCATCGCAATTGCGAAAAGTTAGTTACCGCGTATCTCAGTTCTACCCCACTGTGTTATAGTACTTTTCCCCTGTCTGTAAGTAAGTGAGAGCCTCTAAGGACGTGGTATAATATATAATACCTATTATGGAGTAACTATAAAAAGAAGTTGTTTGCTGCTGCACCGTCGGAAGAGTGCTCCGTGTTCTTACGCCCCGGTGAAGCCGCTTTAGCGAGTGGTGAATAAAGAATGAAACCGCTAGCAACGATTACACCCCGCGGCTATCACTGTACATATATAGAAGCCAGACAGGCCCAGCGTGATATGCGCTAGTCGGCTGATAACGCTATGCACTATGCATCACATAAGAAGAGCGAAGGTAGAACCTGCAGACTTTTCAAGGAGAATGAAACATTCAAATAGTGTTCCTGTAGACAAAAACGCCATTGGGGCAGAGATAATTATCATTTATACTGCGCTGAATGAGCCTCTACTTCCAACCGAGTCTTTACCTTATTCAGAAAAATATCTAATGTGATGTAGTCTATATATATACGATCCGACTTACGTATAAGGGCGTTGCCTTTCTCTTTTCCACTCACGCGAGTGAACACGTTGGAAATGTATAGCTTTCATTTCTTTTTCATTTTTCTTCGAAAGAAAATTTCAATTTGCATCCGTGGATTACATTTTTATTAATTATAGCGACATCAAGTCTATTCACATGTCGTGATGTCTAGCAATTTGAAATGGTTTTTGATCAATTTGATCGCAGCTGTTGATAAAATTCACTTGTACCGGTTTCCTAGTTTTTGAATCGGTCCGTAGCATAACATTCAATAAAGGATGAATGAATTTATACGTTTAGAATCGATTAGGTAACAGTTCCCCCCTCCCCTAGTTGGTCCTCTTGTTTTACCAAAAGGGGGGATTTATGGGCTCGCCTATTAGTTGAACCATTTTGCCGCTGAAATAGTCTAAACGTTACCGTGCGCTATACATACAGGCACTGTCGGATTTCAACCCCGTTATAATAGAAAATCTATATCTATTAGATGAAGTCCCTAGTGGGAAGTTAATTTGTAATCAAAGTAATGTTAGATGCTGTACAACTGGAAACCGATCAATAAATCGATTGGTGATTTTACGTGACACAAAATGCAAATTGAATAACACAATTAGAAACTTATGTAATTAATAACAGATGTGTAGATTATAAAACTACATTAGACATCGACAATAAAAAAATAAAACATTGGATATAACATCGTCATAAAACCGATATATAAAGCCTATATAAAGCCTACTTGTAAATTGTCTAGCGTTGCCGGGAATTGCTCTCACTGTTTTAATCCCAAACTTTAACAAGTTTGTAGATTCGATTCCCCCGCTCCTTCAAACTTGAAAAACGTAACGGCAAAAGACTCACGACATTCTGAGCTCTTCCGGTTCGCTTTCCCCGGTCGGTGGCGCTATCACAAAATATTCCGCTGTTCTTTAATGACATCATAAGAAATAACACTATAGTCTCTAACCTATTCTTGAGAAATGAAAATGTTCTACATAAGCATCCAGGTCGATATCTCATCTCAGACTGTAAATTTTTAGACAACATGCAACTATAAATATTGAACTTTTCATAAAAGATAATAATGCGCGTCGCAGCAAATGTTACATCCATTTCTGTGAGAGAGAAAGTATTTTCTATAATGCAGTTGGAATTTAACCGACCAATTTTAGCTTGTGATAGGATAGGTAGACCTATTTATTTAGCAATAAGTCCTGAAATAATTTTGGCAGAGCTTAACCAGTTGCAATATTCCATCAGATGTTTATAAACGATATCCCCGTCTTTTTCTTGACTGTTTTATCAATCGAAAGTATAAGGATACCATCGGATAAATCTCGTGCTCGACAACTAGCCTATATGCTTTGATAATAAAATTGTAAGAGACGGCGTAATTTATCTGGTACCAAATTGTACCTCTGACAGAGAACGTAGACGAAAAAAGGGGCTTTCATTTCATCGTGTCTGGTCGAATATATGACGCTGTTGCACTTTGGTACCTGCTATGCGGGGTATTACTGGTCTCCTTGATACCCTCAATATACGTATATACGTTTACATCCAAAAATCGATGGCTGACAATTTATGACTCCTTAGATGGTAGAAGCGACGACCAAGAGTACTTCAACTGCTGTCCACCGGACTATATATGATACATTTCTGTGTTATGTCTTCGCTAACCCGTTTATCGTCTGTATATAGACTGTTTGTCCTTCCGCCTCTTACTTCCTTTTCTTTCTCCCGCTTTCTCGCAGGTTATGTGAAATTCAATAATCCACTCGGCATTAGTAACATTTTACCCGCTGTATTCCTACACTGAATAGTAAATAATATTCCGTTATTTATGCCAGTTAGATTGTAGTAGGACGGTATATGAGGCACCAGCTGTATTCCCTTCAACAGTTCCACGTTAGACAATCAATCTATTCTTTTTATAACTCCCCCCTTTGCCGAGTATAAATTCTTGACGATGACAAATAGCTACGCAAGGTCCCGGCAGCTCCTCCTCTTCTTTCCCTCCACCCCCGAGCCAAAGTACACTGGTGCACAAGTATTCGAGGCGATATAGTTTTTCGGGGCCATTTGCTCTTATATATATTCTCCTACGCAAACAAACCTTGTCTTCTTATTTCTCCGCCAGCGCACGGTTCCTTATTAGTTTATCTTCTTCTCCTTCGCCAGAGAAAGAAAAAAAAAGAATAATATTCAAGAGCGAACGTCACCAGAAAGTGCAACAATGCACATGTCTACAGTATATAAAGTATAGTATATGTATGTGTGCAGTCTGTACGGTGACTGAAAGGCATCAATATTCATCGATGTCCAATAGAAAAAAAAGATTCATCACGACATGGACGACGAACCGGTGATCCATCAACTCGGCCATCTGTGTGTACACGTAAAATGTATGCAGTGTGATAGAGTTCTACCCCCGTGAGTCGTGGAATAAAAAGTGTGCCCACAAAAAGAAAAAGGGGGGGGGGGGTCTAAATCATCCAATTCCAGAGGACTAAATCCCCTCTTTTGAGCTGGATATAAAAGCGCGCTAAATCGCAAATTCGAAGGCTACATTTGAATCAGCACATCTCTTTAATTATTTGGACACGGCGGCGACACTCTCATCAGCCTGTTGGTTGAGCGCTTTCAGGTAGATGAGTCCGATTTGGTTGAACGAGATTGATTTGGGATTTCATCGTCAGTCGAGTTGTTAAAAGGAAGCAGCAATAATCTACATCAACTTTTGATTGTCGGAAGTTGTTCCAAATAACAATTTGGGGGACCAAATGGGGCATTAGTTTACAGTATAGGGAGACGAGAAATCCGCTACACATATTTTTATGTAGGCTTACACAATCTATTTATACAAATATCTGGACAAATATGTATACTACAGATGCGGATCTGTTTTTATACTTATTGGATCAGAAGTATCTATCCGACAATCTATATTGAATCGGATGTGTTTGATATTGAATTATTAAACAATAAGCTGTATTTCCGCTGGTGCTTTGCGCATAGCTTCGATATCGAAACTTTTCTTGTTCGCTATACTTCAACACGCTTCAACATATATATAACCAAGAAAATAAGTTTGGACTCGATCGCCGTTTGCGAGAAATACCGGAGAAATTCGGGGAAAATTTGACTTTGCATGGTTCTTTTACCCGAAGCATAATGTCAATTCACGAGCCATGGATACAATGTCCGATTCAGTTGTAAATTCAGCTGTATATCCATCAACCACCGAATATCAACGGTGTAATTGAGTACGCGGTCTCCGCTATGAACCTATTTGATCGATCGATATCTATTTCGTTGGGAGCAATATCGTCGCCTCAAAGGCTCAAGTACATATAGCACAAGATCTATAGCTTAAAGTCTGTCATATCCTATTTTATAGTACTATGTTGCATGTTCAAGCAAATTGAGAAAAAAAAGGTAATTAGTCTAGGTCTAGTCAAGGGATGCTAACAAAATAGCCTATTAAAAACAACGGTAAAAAGAAAAACTCTGCGTTCGCTCAATAAGATATAGGCCTAATGGTCGCCCGCTTGCCCGCTTGTCTTTGATTAAAGTCGAGTGAATAACGGCCTCGCACTGACAACATCAATTAATCATTTCAGATTCAAACATTTTGAGAATTCCACTTTGTTTCGATTGATTCAAGACTCGACAGAATCCTGCGAAAAATATCAGAAAACATCTCGATTAAAAAATGAGAAAAACAATAAGATCTTATAGCGAAGGCCGGAAAAATCTAAAAAAAAAACTATATTTTTTCACGTTTTTCTCGTATTCTGATTAAATTCCTGTGTTTGTTATTCCAGAAAATGCCTGCATGATGCATTTTTGATTTTTCTCAATAATTTTTTCTAAGAATATTCTGAATTTTTTTCCCCATCTCGAACAGAATATCTGCACTATATTTTAAAGTTAAAGTAGAACCCTAGCAAGACACGCTAAAAATTTACGATTTGAAACTAAGTAAATATACTTAGTATTACTAAAACTATTAAGGTGTTACTGCACGATTATTGAACATCACAGAATATCTTCGTTCATTTAGACCGCAAATTTCGCCAAATCTTCGGAAATATCCTTGACGCGAAGGCTCCATCCATTTTTTGGCAAATTAAAATTAGAAGCACGTACAGACGTAGGGTCTTCACAATAAATGCTGTTTTCTGAAGAATTTATGAAGAAAAAAAAGCGACATGAAATAATGATCACAATCGAAGCTTGTCGTTCCTTTATTTCGTTTAATATAAAATCAATTTTGTCCGAAGAATGTTTCGGAGTGGGTGTCGAAACCTCACAAAGCCTTTACTTTAGGAGGCAGACGGAATAAATGTCCCATTTATCACGATACAAATTTTAAACCGAGAAGGCTTTTAGTTGAAAGGACTTTGGCATTTGCATTCATTTATGTGTTTGCGTCACTGACTCTCACCGCCTTGCAGATTAGCAGTCGGATTAATACAATCCCGTTCCAACTTCTGCTCATGGACTAGCCTACTTGTTAAAATACTGGTAGTGTGTTAGGGTTGAATCTGGTTGAATCATAAGGAGATGAAATATTTTGAAAATGTAATAAACACGAAATTTATAATAGAATGAACTTTATGCTTTGTAAAAAGAAAAAAAATGAAAGAATAAAAAGGACTCAATAAATCAGTGGTGGGGCGAATGAGGAATAGTGCCATAACACGACTGCTGTGACAAACTAGCGTAGGCACCAGTGTATAATTATGCCTGTGACGGGAATTGAGTGGTTCATTTCGTCTTGACAAGGAAAATTCACGCAACACGAGACAATCCGTTACAAATGACATCTGTGCTCTATTTTCAAGAAGCAGGGTATCAAGCAGAATAAGGAGTAGGCTAGTTAGATGTTTGATTAGAATAATTAAGAACTTTCTGGTTCTCTTTCACGTTCCACATTCCTAATATGATTTATTTATATGGGGTTTTCTTACATCTCCAGTCAAAGTTTTGACATTTCAACGAGTTCGTTGTATTTAGGTGCGTGTCGCCATCAAACGGCTATACCTGACCTTTGGACCACTCGAAGTTATCCTAAGGCGCTTGAAAATATATTATAAAATATATATATGGTGGGCAAAACTATATCCTGACACTTTGTGGTGAGCACCGACGGTGAGAGCCGATATAAATTGCCGTGTTGTATTTTGCGATGATATAAAAGCTGCCAACAGACTCCCACAATCTTTCGTAGAGTAACGGAAATCGTTGCCGTGTGCCGACCAAACCCCCACGCAGAGGAAGTATTGGTCAAACGTGGCAGAAGATAAATTATGGCAAACTTCAAATGTCAAGCTCCAAGTTTGGACATTCTCAATATTTTTCACTCTTTTTTCAGCATTTATTTTTGTTACTGTTGCTAGGCATTTATAGTCATGTAAATTGTAAGGCATTGCTTTCCCACTTGTCCAGTTTAGTAGAACACCGTATAGTCTCTGAGGACGAGACTCGCAGACAAACTGTTAAAATTATATCAGCACGCCTTTCTGGTTATAATGATTATGAGATTGAATTTCACAGGGTAACACTAAGTGCATCACACCTGATTCGACACGCCGTCCACGTGAGAAGTGAGTGAACAGGCGTAGCCTATAGCTGGTGTTATATAGATTTCTTGAAGAAAAACACTTTGCGTCCTTGGCCTTTTTTAAAAAACTACTCTTTCGTGGTTCAATATTCAAGCTACACGCCTTATTGCGCAGTTCTTTGAAGTAACATAACATTTTGTTTGTCAAAAACAAAAGCATACCTAAACTTAAAAAAAATATAAGAACTAATTTCTTATTATTTCGTCGATGAATGTGGGACAATGACAAAAAACTTTATTGATCGTCGACAGTCTCAGTATAAAGCTGTGTTAATATTAGTATTTTATCGGTCTGTAGTTAAGACAGTAGATATTATAGGCTAATCGACTATCGTACGAATACTGTAGATCTGAGAATTCTGAAGGCTGTAATATAATTTTGGCATTTTTATGTCTGACGGCTAGTAAATACGTAATTCTCGGAATGAATTACTCTTCTGATCTTCTTCATAATTTGATAACAAATATTTTACTATTGGCTGGCTCTTATGGGAATTTTCGACTAGAATGCTAGATGCGTAAGTATTTAATCAGTTTAGAGCCTTTGTGTTTCTTGAGCACTGCAAGGGCTCCCAGACCCAGAATGGGTCGACTAATACGTATAATAATACGTACTAAACAAGCGCTTTAACAGTTCGACACTAAAAGCGGGAAATTCGGTTCATCTTTTACGTTCAAACTGTGCATATATAAATTTGCATGCCAAACCGTCCTACGTTCCAGATAACCTTCTCAGATATTTGTGGGCTATACTTTATATACAAGAGCCCTTTTGCTTTGCATTTTCGAGTATTAACAGCAGTATTATACAATATAAAGCAAGATCAGATCGACCCGTCGGAAACGTTACTACCCAGCGTATAGGTACAGCGTTACTATACTATAACTGCATTTGACAGATGGCGTGGTGAAGGTTGTGCTTCATAACCAAACCAGTCGATCCGGATGATCGGGCTGCTGGCTGGCTCTTGTAAAGAGGGACATTGAGCATTGAGAGTTGTTTCTACTTTATACACATCGAGATTTGTTGCTGGGTTATTTTCTACTTTGTATTGATCTGCGTGTATATTTTTGTTTAGTTCCCGTGACTGCTGGGATCTGGCGGGGTGATGATGGATTGAATCCCGACGGCAGTTCGCCAGCCGCCCAGCAGCAGCAGCAGCAGCAGCCATGGTCATCGGCTAATGCGATGCAGCTCCCGACACAACTACTCGGACCAATGCTGCAGAGTGAATGGAACGTTGACAGCAGCGTGCAGACTGTCAAACGGATGAAGCGGCGCCACGAGCCACGAATCGTAGATCTTCCTTTGCTGACCGCCGGAAAGGTTGCGGCGGAGGTCAGCGGAGTTGACCCTATCGCCCAAGTCGTTCCCTCATCTTCACTGGCCATCAGCAAACCTTATTTCGAAGCCACTTGGCCGACCAACGTCTCTGTCGTTCTCGGACAGCCGGCCGTACTCAAGTGTCGGACGAGGCTCCTCGGTGATCGAATGGTATTTTCCCTCCTTTGAGATTTTTGTTGTTCTGTCACAATCAGAATGTTATTAGCCAACACTCAAAGACTCCAGCACGTTATTGTAGCCTAACTATATTCAGCTCAAAGGGCGGTAATAAGATCCTTCGTAGGGAAATGCCAAAACTTGGCATCGAGTGAAACGAAAATTTAGGTTTATCAAATTTTATTTTTATAATTGAAGGAATATCATAGATGATTTGCGCAGCTTGCCAAATCCATGGGAATTTTCTGCACTATAGGCAAGCTGTATTAGATCTCTAGCCGGGTAACGAGCTGCATACTGTAGCTTATCTGTAACAATAATTCTGAGCTCTAGACTAAGTACTTTCGTTGCACAAACGAGTGTTCAGTCTAGTCCAAACCGGTCTAAAGCATTGGGAAAAGCTCCATCCGAAATCCCCATTGGGGGGCTCTTTGCAGTTGTTGTGTTGCTGCAAACTGATGCGTAGATTAGTGTGCAAAATCGCCCACAGTGCCGCCGTGTGTTCGTCGTAATTCGTTTCGCGATTTGATCCATGTGCTACATAGGACTATGCGCAAGTCTTGATAATAAATCACCAACTATTTGATCCCTTGCCACGATCTATTTCCTTTTACCTCAATTACGTCCAATCGTTTCTCCGATCCTCCTTCCTACCCTTTTTTGTTCCTCCGAACGAAGCAAAAAGCAAAAAGAAAAGAGAAAAAAAGAAAAGAAAAGAATAAAAAGAGCCCGGCCTTTTTGCCGCGATCCGTTGGAGCGACAACGTTGGACGTCTCTATATATTTGTAAATAAAAACTGAACAAGAAAAGGGAGGCGGAGCGGTAAGTTTGTTGACAATGTCTAGGCTCCGATCCGACTGCTGCCTTTTTATAATGGCGGGGGCCGGGTTTGACGTTTGAGTTCTTGATCTCTTAAAGTACAAGGAAGCGAAGAAGGACAAAAGAGACAAAGATATTGATTGGACCACTTTTTAGAGGTCTCTCAGACTCTAAGAAGCGACGCAATGAAACAAGGATAAAGCGGCCGATCTAAATTCTATACCCAACACTGCATGCGCCGTATACACAGTGACTAGCCTCAGAGAGAGAGAGAGAGAGGGGCGAGTGTAAAATCTCCAGAGTGCTACGGTGTGCTTCTTATCTTCCACCACCCCCGTCGTTTCTTTCTCTTTTTTAGGGCATTAGATTCTCTTGAACTTGCGGGACACACAAAAAAGGGCGTGATTGAGTCAATAGCGAGAAGAAGAAAGACAAAAAAAAAAAAAAAGACTCAAAAAGAACAAGGAGCGAATATTTGAAACAGGATCTCTCAATGGATCCAGTCTGAATGAGCTGTGTCTGATGGAAAAATCTAATTAGTGCGATTTTTTATTTCTTTTTTCTTTTTTACTTTCGTTGGCGGAAAAAGAAATGGCTTTGGCGACGGTAGTTGAAGTTGACAGCAATATTATGCAACCTATAAACAGCAGAGTATATGGGCACGATGAACCGAATACTCCTTTTAGCGAAATGAATAAATCTATTCATCTTTTTTGCATACTACTACAGAATCTGTCCTCAGCTATTATGGTTTCGCTCACTGCTGAATATAGCTCTTTGACCTTCAATGTACATGTCCATTCATATTGAAACAATAAGGCTTTTTTGGTGACCACACGGTAACCATAGTTTCTCATTGTGCTTTTGAAATGAACGTGTTCAGTTGTCATGGATCCGCCAGAGAGATCTCCACGTTTTGACGTCGGCGTTGGTGAGCTACACAAGTGACGGCCGTTTCAGCGTTCACCATCAGCCAACTAGTGATGATTGGGAGCTCAGAATCTCGACAGTTCAAGCTCGCGACGCCGGGTTCTGTAAGCATTTTTCAATTATATGATTGTCAGTTTATGCTCTTCTTCATCACGAATACATCTCGCGTTGCACATGCTGAGCTGAGTGCTTTTATTTCAAGATTATAGAAGAGTAGACTTAGAGATCAATCAGTTCCATCGAACGATGATTAAAATATGAATAAAATAATAACGCAAAAATATCTTGAATTTTTAAAGAAGCGTAAAAGTTTGAAGGAGAAGCGTTCTTCTATTTAGTTGTGTCCCTTTACGTTTTATATTGCAACTTTCTGTTTTCAATCCAGACGAGTGTCAAGTCAACACAGAACCCAAAATCAACTGGCCGGTTCATCTACAAGTTCACAGTAAGTATATAATAGTATATTAGCCTATTCGGATGTCAAAATGTTTCAACTGTATCTGTGGTACGAAAGAAAATATTTGTTTGAATGAGCTACATTCCAAATTGAACCTTATTTATTGTAACCAAAATTGTTGTGTAATAGCTGCTGAGGTAGTGAAGTGCAAATGCAGAATGATCATGTCGTGATAATTTATATACTATACAAAAGTTCATTTTCGGGGTCTTCGTAAAAGTCCAGATTTTGGCGGAATTTCAGGATTTTTTTAAACAGGTAATGTCCTTCTTCAAAAGGTTAAACGGTGTAGCGTGATTTTTTCCTATTTTTTTTTCAATCACATTGATGAGATGGAGCTTTATCACGATGCCAAAGTTCGTAGTACACTCGCGGGTTTTACGGAAATGGGGCTATCTACTTTGGCTGCTTGTCAAAGTTGTCGTAGATATATATTACATAGCAAGAGTGGCAAAGATCCGAAAGGCAATTAAAAAGAGAGCTTCGTTAGTCTTGCGATGAATTTCCTTGCCGTCTTAGGTGACTATTCCAATTTTAATTCTATCCTATTTATTCTAATGTCTTCTTATTTATTTCAAATCAAGAAAATAAAATAATTCTGTTTTTATTTTATTTTTTTTATTTTTTATTGATTAAGCAATATGTTGTAAGGTTCAATGGTCAATAAAATATGACGTAATCGATAATATCGATTATTACTATAGATAATTGTTTGAACGATACATTTGAATTATAGTTTCAAGTTTCTTTTCAAATTAAATTTGTTAGATAAGCATTACATATTGAGAAGGGGATTTCTTTGCTTTGTTGGTGACTGGCAACCGAAAGCTGTTTTGGTCGTTTGACCTTTTTAAAAAAAATCACTTGCAATGACGTTACAATAACATCCACCACAGAGTGCTTCTTTTATAGTCTAAAAAAATAAAAAAATACGGATTTAGTTATTTTTCGGAATTATTGTTAGCTACCCTTCACGACACACGCAAAACATTCAATAGAAACCGAGAAAAAGAAGCTTGTGTAAAGAAAGAAAATCAATACAGAAGCAACATCTGATTATGCTCTTGAGGGGAAATGGACGTACCAGTTGAGCCGCATGACACAAAATATTTAAAAACTATGGCCTTTACGTTCTATTTGCCTGCGCTAGCCTCTGCACTACATGCTGTAAAATTTTTTATTGATAATAACTTTAAATTCTCTTCTCCGGTAAGGGGTTTTCATATATACTTACCCTTTTGCCCTTAACCGCCTTTAGCTATGTGCATAACCGTAAATATTAATAAATATTCCTTTTCTTCTTAATACAATAAAATAGTAATAGTTTGCTATTAAACCAATACATCTTTTAAAAGCATGTTCTCTTTTGTATTTCATAGCCGGGCAGGCGCAAATAGCTGGCCCGTCCGAGGTGCACGTTCGGCAAGGTAACCATTTGTTTATTTCATTTTAAATGTACATGAAGAACTAAAAGAGTCTAAAGTTCCTTTTTTCTTTTTAATTATTTAAAATTGAAGGCAGTACATTATCGCTGACTTGTTCGCTGCGGGGAACCATCATTGGGCAAGATTCTAACCTCTCTTGGTATCACGACGACCAACCGGTGTTACTCGAAACGGCTCGAAACTCACTTTCTCTGGCGACTGAACGAAGTGAACATTTTATTTCGTCCCGATTTCTTTTGCCTCGCGCCTCAGCTGTCGATGGTGGAAATTACACTTGCCGTCCCTCCGAAGCTTTGCCTGTTTCTGTCCTCGTCCACGTCCTGAGCGGTAAGATTTTAATTTTTATCAACTGAGATCGTGAATAGCAAATATATTTAATGTTGTAATTAAATAGTAATTTGTAATATTCCTGACATGTTTACGTAATTTTGTAAATAAGAGAAAATTGGACCCCAATTAGAACTATGATGTTTTGCAATCCCAAAAGAAACGACATTTTTGAGAAAGACTGACATGTCCTTGACACGTCTTTGTAATATGCTATCTATCGATTAGTACGCCCACGCCGACATCAACTCAGAAGTGCAGCTACCTTGTACTTCCGTATTGAGTTCAAACGACATTTCCCAGTCAAGAGGCACACAGCAAAAAAAAATACTCCATTCAATCTCAAAATAGTTCTACTTTTGCTGGGGGGCAATTTTGAATTGTGTGTAGTTGCAAGCATTTTGGCTTTGACCGAGTCTTTGTTATTAAGATTTACAGTTTTTTTTTTTTTTTTTTACAAAAGACTGCGTGACATCGCAGCAAACGCATCCCAAATGTGAAAGTTGCCAATAGTTAGTCTGCAGGGAACTACTATAGTCAATCGAAGTGGGAACGACAAAGAATTGGGCAAAGAAAAACACAAACATGGCACGGATCAATACAAAAAAGAAGCAATTTCGGTCTCCCATGTGTGTGCTACTTCATGCATGGTTCTACAGGCTAATTTAGGGTGTTGTTGAATGCTGAAAATGAATTCCCCAAGATTGCTTTAGTGCACTCGCTCCGGTGCATCCGCCGATGCGTCAGGCACGGTCCCATTTCTGGGAAAGGAAAACTACCCGTAATATATTATTCTTATTTTATGAAATGGAATTACGAATTCCAGAGTCAAACAAAAAAGTTCTTGTTTTGTGTTTTTTCTTCGGGTGTCGTTTATACCTGCGGATTTTTTAAGTTAATGATGTCCTATAGTTTAAAATATATGATTTCATAATAATATTAACCTTTTTCCTCTTTTTCTTTTTTTTTTGTTATGTCTATGTTTTAAAATAAAGGATCGGAGACGACCATTATTTTTGGTCACTGCTCTTTCTGGGACATAAAAATCCTGATAGCTACACCATTTTACGACCCGACACTCTTACTTTTCCTGAATTCCCCCCCCCTCCACCCTCCTTTGTGTGTTTTAGTCCGACCGGCCCAGTAATCGAGAGATGTATAGCTCCCGAATTTAAATGTGTAGAAAATCGATCAGAACTGAGAAATTCATGTCTACGCTGTCTATGGAAAAAATATTTGCGTAATCTCATTTTTCGGCATTCAAGAACGAGAATATATATAGACATTCATAAAATGTAGAAGGCGAGGGGGCTATAAAGCACAATAAATAAAATGCAACTGAAATTTAATTATCTATCTCCCGGTATTTTGTTTTTGTCGTGCAAGCGTTTAACATTTCTGTCTTTTGAAACAAGAGCAAATGTATACTTACTATATAAGTATATATAAACTAACATAGCGTAACGTATTTAGAAATTCTCACAACTTGCTGAACAACACTCTGAATCTGATTAAATAAAGAGTACCGTACCTAGACAATGTACAAAATGTTGACGACGAGTTCTTTTTTCTCTTTCTTTTTTAAAATAACATTTACAGGAGAACATCCAGCGGCAATGCAACACGGCAACCGCAGCGGCGGAGGTGGTTCCTGCTTACCCAACACGGTGCAGGTCATGTCCATATTATGTCTAACTTATTGGACACTACACTGGCTCGGCAGCATCCAATTTCTCATGACAAGATGATCAGCCCATTACACAGCACCTCACCTCTACCTTTAATTGATTCTGGATGTGTATAGAGCGTCCTAATATAAAAAGAATGGATCACAAAACAAAACCAGGCGTAACATATTACATCTATAATCTTTTGTCTTAGTGTCGTTTTCTTTTTCTATGCTGTTATTTTAAAGGCAGATATTCAAATTTACTATGATTGATCGAATGTGAAAATATTGCTGGAGTGAATGTTCTTGTGTTTTTCAAGAGTTTTTTTTGTTCTTAACTAAAAAAAAATTCCGACTCAAATGCGTAATACACAGAAGGGGTGTATTTATCAAGTGCTGTTTGTGTTGATCGACTTACATGAGAGTATATAATAAGAGTTACACCTAAATGTGCTAAAATTTTGACCATAAAATCAGCATTACTTCCATTCGTAGGAAATTTCAGGTAACTTATTGTTCCGTAGGATTCTTTTAATTTTTTTTTCTCTTTAGTTTCGATTTATATATTTGAGAAAAATCCAACAAATGAAGTTTAGGTCCTTTCCCCTCTCGCATGATTCATATTTATTGTCAGCCTTAGCTTTCTCTATCGTCAAACGTATAAAGTTGGTGGTGATGATGGTGATGATACTACGTGACGGGCAAAGTAAAATTTATTTGACAGCCGATCGTCGAGTCTTTAAATAAAACTCGGATAAACCGGGATAAACTAAAAATCGAGAATTGTATTGATCAAAATGTGTGGGTTGCTGGAGTCTTCTTCAGTTTGAATTATAATTTTAATTTGCCATTGCCCGCCTACTGGTATTTTTCGACGGGGACAAAATTTGCTAGTGCACAAATTGTGAGCGTCTGTCCTATTCAACTCAACCAAAAGCCGTAAGTGAGATTCATTAATTGCCCTGACAGCAGCAGCAAACCACAACAAGCTCCGTCAAATGACTGCCCCCAAATTCCCTAGGTAACTGCAAAAGTTATTCCTTTGGTTACGAGTGATTGTTAATTGGTGTGGAGCAAACAGAAAATGACGCATAAATTCTCCAAATACATAATGTTCAGGTTTCTTTACGATATTAATAGTTTTTTTTTTTTTTTTAAATTAATGACGAGACGCTCGTTTTACTATTCTAAATGAGTGATGCACCCACACATCTAAAAAATACTGATGACATATATACGTCTTATTACTGCTATAAATACCAGATTTAAAGTTTCCGAGTATTTTCAGGTTTTATTATCAAATTTGTATTTGCGATCTATTAGTCGTCAACTTCTATTGATCGTGCTGTTTCTGTTTCTCTCATTCGTTTGATCGTTCACTCATTCAAATATTTAAGTTACATCATGTAACTATCTGAATTCACCTTCTGACTAAAGATTGATTAACTATGCGATCGTCATTAATATATATCTGGCAATTCGTTGAGGATCTATTCATCTATAATAATTAGATTGACAAAATGAGTTGAAGTATTTGTTTTGTATGATATTTTTTTGTTTATTTTCTAAACATGCGTGCCCGATCGATTTCAGGCTTGGTTCCATTTTTTCACGTGCATCATAATGTTATGTAACTACTAGCTTACGTCTCCAACATAATGTATAAGTTACATATGCACATAACTGTATACATTTATTTTTCAAAGGGGACGCATTCGCTTCATTTTGTCTTTTATCTCTTTTGTTTTTATTAATTATTTCATTCCCGGTGTGATGTTTCACAGGAAAAGATTCAGTCATACGCCAACCTTTCTGCATATTGCAAACCTTTCTTTCAAACAGCCTTTTGCGGTTTTCCCTTAAGAAGCACAACAACTTAAGTGGCGAGCCGTCGCTAAATTCACCAGCAGTAATAAGACAAACTCTGATAAACGGACTTCCCTTATCGCTGGATTCTTTGAAAGAAACCAAAGTTGAATAGGCCTACATTTTATTTAAGTGAAATTTAAACCCAAACTTCCGAGTCTCGTACACTCTGGCTAAGAAGTTGTCAACCCTTCAGCGAAAAGTAAGCTCTTAGCAAAATTTATTATTTCGATAGTCTCCGTTTGGGGCGTTGGGGCCGTTGGCTTACAAAATTGAGCTGCTGCTACACGGCCTCCCCCGGTACCCCGGTATATATATATATACGTATATACTTGTCAGGAAATGAACGCTACGCGGATCCCCAAAAAAGGAAAATGTAAGCTTTTTTGGGTCGATGGATCGATATATGTCTATTTGACTTTGATCTGCGCCCTTCAAGCGCTCGCCATCGACGTCTTTGTCGTCACGTTGCCAGCGTCACCGTTTTCAGTCTGTCGATGGCCTTCTGCGTTGTCAACGCGTGAATTCCAAAGACTCTCTCCAAAACATGAGAAAACGTTATGGCGACTAGAAGGACGAATCACGCTTGTTTGTGATTCCGACACCGATCGAGTGAAATACAAAATGGAAGGGCGTCAAATTCGCATATACTCGCTGACGATAAGTTAGAGAAACCCAATACTTAATGCAGTTGACTGAAAAATGCAAACAACTGAAATGATACATTTGTACACGCGTGTGAACCCTCAACACATCAGGTTGAGGTATATATGTACCTCTCGTATACACGTATCATCTCGTTTAGATATACATGTGTGTGGTTGGCAAATAATATTAAGTAAGCAAGAGTTTTTTTTTTAAGTTTTAAATTTCTGACATCTGACAGTAACTTTTTGATGAAATTCTTTTTCGCAACAGTCAAATGTCAAGTGAATTGTTTGGAATTTAATAGACCGCTGTTTTTTTTTTGTTTCTGTACGTTACCGATTCATAAAAAATGCATGAATTTTTCGTCGAAAAATAAGTTTGTTTTTGCAATTCGTGAAAAATTCTGTTCCAAGAGATACAACACATTTTTGTTACAAGGCAGGCATAAACAAAAATTTGTCATTTTTATTCACTTTCCATAATAGGCATGAAAAATGTATCACAGATTATGTGGCACTCAATAATAACGTGGGTATAAAAATACATTGTCGGAAGATAGCAGATTGCACTTTTTTACATTCCTGAGAGATCGGCAAAACGTGAGTGTACCCAACCGAAACCCAGGAAAGATGTCAGGTCCCGTAATGAAAGGCATCCTTACTTTATTGTTTGCTTTATCACACAATTGGGGAACTTTGAGAACAAAACTTTGGTCTACAGTCGAAAATAACTATGCATAACATATCACCCTTTAGTTTGGATTAAAAAACTTTAAACGAAGCGTGACTTGGGAGATCAAATGTTTGGAGATTTCGAGATAGATGAAGTTTACGAATACCGTAGAAGCAATACGTGGAGATTCGCGGGCTCGTTCTTACTACTTCGTTTCCTTATCTTAAGGAGCAACACATAATATTTAAAGAAGATTAAAAAACTATTGTACGAATCGTTCCATATTGGCAGTTAGCGCGATTCATCAACACATTATTTATTGAATAACGGGGAAAATAACAACGCGCTTTCACTTGTATCTTAGAATCAAAATTGGCCAATCAAAAACAAGAACGAAAAAAAAATTAAAAAATCGGAACTCAATAACGTATTGCACTTGAATTTGACGCGAAACGAAAAATCACTATGCAATACCATTATGTGTTAAAATCATCTGTTCCGCTACGGTGTTTGAATAAAAGTAATTTACATGAAAAAAAAAAAAAAAAAAACAAGTAAAAAATTACCAGAAACGTAGCCGGCGGTCTTTCAGGAATAGACGATTGATTCGAATACGTTGCGCTCTGTTTGCTTTGGCAGTGCAATTTTCACGTAGTACTAAATTTTTGTTGTGAAAATAATAATAATCAAAATAAAATCGTTCATTCCCCAAGGTGGTGCAGACCAACCGTTGGGTAAACGAGAAGTAAATTGCCGAGCAGCTCTGATCAATGATCCAAGTACTCAAAGTGTTTGTCAACCAGCCGGTGTAATTTGACCATACTTCCCTTCCGGAGGGATTTACTCTCTCTCTCTCTCTACTCTGGCAGCCTAAAGAACCGTTTTACAACCTCATAGTATCTGGTTGTCATCTCATTTTGTTTTGTTTAAGGTAAATCAATCTAGTTTACGTGACTATTTAAAGATAGGATTAGTTCTGTCACATACACAACACACACAGGAGGCAAGCGAATGAGGATATATGCCGCCATGTGGCCAAACAATAAGAATTCTTCTCATGATGCCAGAAGCCAATTCACTTGTTTAAGATAAATGACACAAAACAATGCGAGGGAAAAAAAGGAAGAAAAATTAACAATCTAGTCAGGAAGAGATCCGAAATTCACCGACGACCGGTCCTGATGATGTGCTTGTTTATAAAATTGAAGAGTCATGATAACCAGTAGCGTTATTAGACACACATTTTCGATGTCAACAGCCGCTACCACCGTGATCCACGCGGATATGGTGGGCGGGAAAAACGTGCAGGGCTGAACCCACGAATCGAAGGGCTTAAAGTTGACGTTGCTGAGCTGTTGATGCTTCGGGCTCGTGGCGATTGTTGATCAAACGGGTGACGAGTTGCGCTACTATCCAATCCTGCAGTTGTATATGGGGGTCGATCCGGGTACAACACAGTCGCCATTAGGCTAGGTACTTTTGAAGGAGGATCTGGTATAACAGGTGGGGCCTCGCTACGGGATTGCTCACTGCCAACAAAAGTAGTTTTTGATGTCGGCGTTACCCGGGAGTGGTGATTCGAATAAGGATGGTGAGAGTCGATGAGGCTCTTTATCTTTGTCCCTCCAGCTGGCGTTCCTCCCGACACTTGACCGTCTCGCGACAAAAAGTTGCCTTGGTCATGATCGAAAGAATCCAAAAGATTTAAAACTTGCTCATTCAAATCGGCCGGTTTACGCTCCCTTGCTTCTTGTGCCTTTAGAACGTCTTTGAGCCAGCTTGAAATCTCCTCTTCCCCGATAGAAGGTTCGATACTACTATGGGGATCAGAAGTCGGTGGCGAATACTTATCCGGGCCACTTGTTAGCGAAATAAGATTGCGATGATCGATCGGCCGCTGGCCACTTCTAAATTAAATAACAACAATAATAAAAAAGATGTTAAAGGAAGGTAATTAGGTAGGCAACAAATTTAAGCCATTTATAAATCATGATTAAGGGATGATTATAACCTGAGATCAACGTCTTGAGATGGAAAGTATGTTGACGTATGATGACTATTGATTTTGCTGGTTCCGTTGTTGCTAACTGATTCTTCCATACCCCAAGAAGGTATTCGCGAAGGTAGAGGGTGGTGGACCGGACTGTTTTTCGACCAGGGTTTTGGACCGAGTAGAGAAATCGGTGGCGGTGGAGGCGGTTCTGGTCGTGGTAGATCCTGAAATACGGGAGGCGGCATTAAGGGGGGTGGAGGAGGCGGCGGTGGCGGCGGAACCAATAATGATGCAAGGTTGCCAAAAGGGCTGTTGACTGCTGGATAAAATGGATAGGTATCAACAGAAGGTGGCAAGACAGGCTTGCTTGGTAGGCAGGCTTGCACGTTGGGAGTATCCGATTTGACCGGACTTGCCGACAAAAACGATCCCTAATTCAAAATATGGTCATTACAATTTTTTTTTTAAATTTCTTGTTGATAAGATATTGTTACTTACACCAAGACCCTGAGGACCTGCTGCCAGGAAGGAAGTGATCCTAGAATCGAGATCCATGGCTTGCATAACTTCTTGTTGTTTACGTGAACTTTCACCAGTTCTTCTAGGTTGAACAAATGCATCAGGAAGCTCCAAGTCAGACACTGTCGATGATGTAGGCGACGGAGCATCGATATTTGCCATATGAGCCTGCTTTGTTTCACTTGTTTTGGGGAGACTTTGCATCATTTCCTCGAGCTTACGCTTAACACCCTTTATTCTACTTCCAAATTGCTTGTAAGCCTATAAAACATTAGTGCAAAGAAGAAATATACATATTAAAAAACTTTCAATTGAAAACCACAGAGGAAATAAAAAAACAAAACAAGTTGAGATGTTACCGTGCAAACAACTTTGAACTCTCCTCGCTGTGCTTCGTAAAAAAGATCTGCTTGTTCCAGAAAACTTATGAGGGATGCTCTCTCCCGCGTTTCAACTTCTAGGGCTTTAACGTACTCCTCCATTCTTCCGACACTGGTATCGAACTCATTGAAAAAATCATCGGTTTTACGACGCTCTTTAACACAAGCTCGAAGTACGTCAACCTCAGTTATCTTGACCTAATAAGAACTTTTCTTTTGCAAAACCATTTTTAAAACAGCATTGCAATAATTCTATAAACCTTAGATTCAGTCAATGTCCGCTGCTTCAGGTCAGTATCCTCTTCCAAAGTCCTACACTGGTGGATCTTGTCAATCAGATGGCTGGACTGAAAGAATAAAATACACAAATAATTAAATTGTGTTCATTCAAAAGTATTAAGATTATTACTTCAAAATCAGAACTTTGCTTCACAGTAGGTTTTGTTTCAGTTTTCATAGGAGAATCCAATAACATTGATAGCTCATCCACAAAAGAGTTACTGTAGACATCTCTTTCTTCCCAAATTTTGAAAATACGTAACACACGAGTTCGTACTTTCTCCTCTCTGAATGTAAACAAAATAAATAAAAAATTGCAAAAATAACATAATGATCAATGAATTACTAATTGCACAATAACACATCTATTATTAATTTTCCAAAATACCTTGCATATGGAGTAGCTTCTTTCAGTGCAAATTCCCAAGCTGAAACAAGGTCTAACAAGTTCTTCTTTTTGCTGTGCTGGATGACATCATTGGCGAGGTAAAACAATGTAAGACATTGTTCAGGTTTACTCTTTTTTATTGCTTTTAGCCAACATTTGATGATGTGGTTCAAATCTGATTTATGATTAAGACACCATGTAGAGAGGCCTTGAATGCTTTCTTGAGTATCCTTGAGATTGTTTAATTTTTTCTCGAAATGCGAATCGCTGAAGTGAGTTCCGTTTCTAGCCATTTTTCTACTTAGGAAACGCTCTGATTATTAAAAACATTTCACAAGGAAACTACGTCTATAGTGCAAATTTCCTTCTTCAAACAAAACAATGGATTTTTCTTCAAATTTGCTTCAGTTGTACTTTTACCACATCAAATTCACTTCACTAGTATTATTGTCATGCTATTGTCGTCCATTGAAACACAAAAACTGCAACGATGAATGAGGTAGAATGCAACGCTGCCAAATATAACTAACATAGGGCATATGGGGAAAATATTTAAAAATGGCGCGAGTCATAAGCAAAACAACATACAGTTCTCTATTAGATTCTGTGTATAAATTACCATACAGAAATAGAGTTCAAACCCTGCAAAAGCTTTTTCCGCAGTGAGTAGTTTATACAATTGAAGTAAGTCATTAACCGAAATGAATTGAAATTGAAATTGAAATGCAGGCTCTCAGTCGATACGTTGAAGTGTGTTGTCGCACAAGAATGCCAGAGACGAATGAAGGGCTCACATGGAAGATTAACTACTTCAGAAGCAGTTGAAGTTTTGTACAAAAGGCAATTTAAAAAAATATATTTGTTGGTCTTTACACATTTGTCAAATAACTGATCCTGTAAATCTTTTTCATTAGATATACAAACTCAATATCAATGAGTGAAGAACCAGGGATACTCATAAGATTGTCAGATGAAAACGGGTTAACTCCAGCCCTGCTTGCACGATCCATTATAGAAAGGCACTATCAGAAAAGTGACAAGACAAGTAGGATTGTTTTTTTTACAATATGTTCTCCAGGAATAATATTTCCCTTCATCCAGAACCAGCAAAGCTGTTGGTCTCAACATTAATGAAGAATACTGCATTGATTGATGATAGAGACCTGGCATTTGAGACATATCTTGTAACTTTTCATATATAATTTAAATCAACTCTTTTTGATATCTAATGAACACATTTATTGATATGTGTAGTGCTTGCTTGAAGATGATGAATATGGGCCAATAGCAGAAGCTACCAAACAGTATATAATTTTTCATTATCTTAATAACAGTTGAGATTAACCTCTCTAATTTTTAATCCTTTTTGCGTAGGTCTGTAGGATATGAATACGAAATCCGACTTCGAATGGAATTGGAAAAGTGTCGGGTTTCATTTCTTCATGAAGAACATCTAAGAGTGAAGGGATATGACAAAACACCTGACATTAAATTAGAAATCCCTGTAGGTATGTATCTCACAAACATTAAAGATTTGTATGTAAATTATTATTGCCATCTACATCACATGTTTTTAAAATTCTGTATAGCTGTTGATGGGCAAGTGATAAACTGGATCGAAAGTAAAGCTCTTTTCGGAGACGAAGAAGTTCATCGTGGATATTTAAAAGATCAACTCTATAGCTACTGGAACAGGTATGTTTTTGGGAACACATTATAGCTACTTATTCACACCAAAATAACATTATAATTGAAGAATAATTTTACCTTGATTTATAAATGCGTAGATTTGGACCGGGCCTAGTTATCTATTGGTTTGGATATGTAGAAGATTTAGAGAAAATTCACCAGAACCGAATCATTCTTATAAGAGATGCTCTTCCTATGAACATGATTTTTATGGAACAAAATTCATAAGTACTTATTAAAATCTTGATTTGAAGATGAGTTTTCTTAACAATGGTTTAGAAAAGCGCAAGTTAAAAAATACACTGGAAATATTTTAAATACCGATAAGTTTGTTTTTATCCTTAATCGTTCCTGATACGAAGGCATCAACAAAGCGAGTGACCGAAAGGTAATTTACAAAAATCAATAATAAATGGAAAACAGTTATGAAATCCTGCAATAAAATAGTGGGCCTTGCAGAAGTGCAACGACGAAATGAGAGTATTTGCGTAAGCGAATGACTTTTGTTTAAAGGACATTTAAGATAAAAATGAAGAAAGTACTTTTAGAAATATTTCATTATAAACTATTCAATGCCCAAAACAGCGTGTTTACAAAGGACGCGTGTATTTTCCATTTCCAAAATTTCAATGGCAATCTAAAAGAAAACTATAAGTGTAAATTTGGCCAGAATAGAGGAAGCTTTCAACGAATTTAACGCCACGACGAAAAAGAACTTCCCCTAAAAAAAAAAAGTTGTAGATTCAAGTTTAAGCACTTCAATAGAATTTGAAGACTATGCACAAATTATTGTTCCGACTTACCCTCCAAATGATGGTGGATTGCTTGCTGGAAAAGCTGCACCTCCAAAGGCTGGTTGGGCATTACCGCTACTTGCCAAAGTTTCAAAAGATGGTCCAGAGTTTGCAAGTACTCCAAATGTAGGGACGTTACTGGAAGCAGCAAAGGCACCAAATCCTTTCAAGAAACATTATGAATAAAAGAAAATGGATGAATAGAAATATTATTGTTACCCGCTTCTGGTTTTGGCGCAACATTGCTGTTTACGGGAGAACCAAATGTTGCTCCACCACCAAACGTCGGTTTGCTTCCGAATAGCGGGGAACCACCGAAGGTCGCAGCTCCTCCGAATGCGGGTTGGGCTTGTCCAAAGCCTCCAAAACTTGGCGGTGAAGTACTGCCAAACGAAGAAGCTGGAGCAGCAGTAGTAGGTTGAACACCAAAAGAAGATGGCGCAGAAGTCGCTCCGAACGTTCCTTGACCTTAAATTAGCTTAATCGTAAGAAGATGAAAAAATAAACACACATAAATGTTAAATTACCAGATGGAGTGCCACCACCAAATACAGACGATCCGCCGAAAACATTGCGGTTAGCGTTGGCAGAGGTTGGGGTACCACCGAGTCCCATGCTACCAAACAAACCGGCACCAAATCCTTGGTTGGCATTTGGAGCTGAAGAAGTAGGAGCATTCACAGATGTTTGTCCAAATGTAGATACCCCAAACAGCGGTTTGATCGCGGTTGTTGCTGGAGCCGCACCTTGTCCAAAAACGCTCCCTGCTAACAATCCACTGGGTGTTCCACCACTTGATTGCCCAAACACGGAGGGTGAACCAAAGGATGAAGTCGGCTGTACTCCACTAGCCTGAGCTGGTTTGGCAAAGCTTGACTGTCCAAAGACTGAGGTGCTTGATGTAGTCGAAGTTGTTGAAGTAGGCTGGGCAAACCCAATCTGTCCGAAGGAAGATGGGAAAGGTCCGGCAGTCGTTACAGACTGACCGAACAAACTTCCAGGGGCTGCTGATGGACGACCAAAAATTGTGGTGGTGGCTGGTGCTGGCGACAAGGCGGAAGGTGTGCTAGTGGGAGCAACTGCCAGTCCAAGAGCGGATTGAGTGACAGGGGCAGCAGTAGTCAATGATACATTCTGGATTGGTTTGCTTTGGCCAAATAAAGTTGCCACGCCTGAATCGGAGGTACTTGTCGCGGGAACTAGAGGTGGTGCTTGGCCAAAGACAGATGTGGCCGCTGGTGTCGTTGTTGGGACAACGGGTGCTGCTGCTTGACCAAAGATTGAGGGACTGGACACACTTGAAGTATTAACTACACCAAAGGCGACGGGTGCTTTATTTGATGGAGTCAAAGAGAACAATGACCCAGCAACAGGAGTGGAAGAAGGTGCTGCAAATCCTGTGGGTGTGGAACTAGTAGTAGCTGAACCGGTTCCAGAGAGATTAAAAGTAAAAGGAGCAGTAGCTCCTGGTACACTGGTACTGGAACTGTTAGGAGTTTCAGCCAAACTGAAAGAGAAATTTGTCGGTGCGACAGACGGTTTAACGGTGGTAGTTGAATCATCAGTGTTGGAAGTGGTCGAAGCCGGCGCTACAATCGGCAAGGGAGTAGCGGCGATAGCAGAGGTTACTGCTGCTGCTGAAGGTGTTAGGGAGGTAGAAGAAAACGTAAAACTTGAAGGTGTTACTGCAGCCGGCGTCACGGTTGTTGTGGTAATGGAAGCCGGAGCTGCAGATCCAGAGAGAGATGAAAGCTCTTTGAAAGAAAAACTTGTTTTTAAAGTCGGGGCTGGCTCTGCCGGTTTCGATGCCACCAGTGACGGAGTTGAAGCGGAGGCTGATAAAGCTGGTGGAGCAGAGAAGCCAAACGAAGAAGTAGAAACAACCTTAGTTGTCTGCGGCTGAACTGACGTAGCCGGTATTGCGGCACTGGTAACCGGCGTTCCTGAAGTTGAGAATGGTGATGTAACTTCGGCTGTTGGTTTAGATGATGCAGCCGCAATAGTCGTAGAAGGGGATGCAGCAGCGCCAAATGCGGAACCAAAGGAAGATTTCCCGAACAAACTGGTCGATCCTAATCCGAGTGAGTTTAGGTCTTTCTTGGGAGCACCAAACGAAAGCATAGGTGTTGACGTGGGCACTGAAGAGAAAGAAGGTTTGGGCTCGTAAGGTGGTGGAAGCGAAGTAGGCAAAGAAACGACTGGTTTCAAATCGGCCATTTTAGACACCGGCTTTGTATCTTCCACGGTAGTTACGGGAGCGCGCGAGGGTAAACTCAAACTGCTCATCATCAGCTGATTGCCGAGAGATTTGGCCTTTTGGTCCAAGTTAACTGGTGAAGACGGCGGAGTAACATCTTCGACCTCGGAGGGCGGACGTGGAGTAGGTTTGGCAAAATCCACTCGAGACGATGCCATAGAGACCTTAGCATTGAATCCATGATCGGGTAACCCCATTTTAGGCATAGGCAGGTCTGATTTAATCTCCTGTGGCGTCGAATAGCTTACACTTTTGACAGTGGGCAATATGGTCTTGGAAGGAGCTTGTGAAATCTTAGGACTAACTGAAGAAGTATCTTTCTTATCTTCACCGTGAATGAAACCGGTGAGATTTGACAGCAAGCGTGATTCTGCAACTGATTCTGGGCGAACGGCTCGAATCCGAGCTACCGGTCTATGCGCTAATACACTCCTTAACATTGCTTGTTTATCAGGTGATACTTGTGGGATCACAGGATGGTGTGATTGAGTTTCCCCTTCTCCTCTTATACTTGACGACAAAAGAGAATCAGCCAGAACAGCCAGTTCAGACTCCCATTTTCTTGACTCATCACCACTCTTTGGTCTACAGAACACACAATTAATTCAATAATTAAGTGAATTTATGAATGGCAAATACCTTAAAGCTTCGAAGGCTGCACCGGCGAGTTTCAGTTGCTGTTCTTTGCTCTGAACCATAATTCGTTCAACACGAGATTTTAACTGTGATATTACTTTCGTATTGTTTCTAATTGCTTCATAAATAACCTGAGATGAAATAAATCATAGGATGCTGAATATTTTAGAGTAATAATAATAATAAAACAAGCTTACCTGAGTTATTGGGATTTCAATTTTGCGGGTGTCTCTAGTACGGTCTCTGCTAATCGAATCTAGGCTTCGTGAAGCTTCTATAAGCTGCTGTTCTATGTGAACGTGCAAGCGCTCAATGCCGTCCATTTTTCTGCGATTGCCTGGATCTAGAGGCCGTAACTTGAGCAAATGACAGAAATGAGAATTTTTGCGACGAGCACGTCGAACACGGGCATCTTCCAAAAGGGCGGCAACTTCTACCAAATCAGTGCACAAGCCTCGAACTTCTTCGTCTTGCACTTTGGTAGTATCGACCAGATCCACACCAAACTCAGCCAGATCGGATGTCATCTTTAACAATCGTTCTTTCTCCTCATCACTCGCGATCGTAACTTTCAAAGTCAACGAACGAGCTTTGAATTCCTTCAAGTCTTGAACGAATTTGGCCACTTCGTCACGTAATATTGCAGCGGCAGCGCCCATGGATGAATGGATGTTAGATTCATCTGCGATTGGAGTTTGACTTGTAAGTTTGACAGTAAGTGGAGTAGCTTTCGGGACAACCGGAACCGCTTCTATCTTCACAGCTGGTACAACAGGTGCAGTTGCAACTTTCGTCACTGAAGGTAAGGCAGGTTGAAGTTGGGGTTTGTTGCCCAAAAACGAGTCCGAAATAGGCGGATTTGAAGGTAATTTCGTTGTAACTGGGACTGCTAAGGAAGGAGCATCCGCAAATGCAGCAAATCGTTCTCCAAGATTTGTTCTAGGAAATGCAATTTTACCAGCAGCAGGTAATGGAGTGGAAGCTGCTAATGGAGCCGCCTTGAGACCAATTCCACTAAGCGCTGGTCTCTCACCAGTGACCGACAATTCTTGAGGAGCCTGATTGAATTTGGCAGCACCGTTCTTTAGATTGATAACATGAAACGGGCAAAGCAGACCATGAGTGCTGAGTATGAAAAGAATGGGTGCGGGCGGTAAAGTTTGATTGTCATCCCAACTGATTGGAATTTGGCTAGTGGTATCGATGGCCATTCCCAACGGGTTAGTCTCAGCATTCTCATTTAATGGTAGTTCAGCTCGCCATTCACCTTCTAGTGCCCATTGCCTCCATTCAGGGTGATCAGCATCTCCAGCTCCTGTTTGAGCTAGTACGGCAACTTCTATTGCGTTAGCTGAACAAGCCAATAACACATTCCATGGGGATAAACTCAATGTTAGATAACTAAAAAAGAAACAAAATTCATTATATTGATAATAAAATGAAAAAAATTCGTATACCTGTGTGGTCTTTCAGACGGACTTCCGTAGCAAACATCGTCATAATCTATGAAAGTTGTTGCCCCCGATTTTTGTACGTTGACTATGTAGAGGTGGGGACGAGAATTGGGTTCATTTTGATCAACAAACGTTACAAGGAACTGAGTTGTAGAAAGCCACTGAAGTCCACAAACCATTGGCTGAGTCATATGGACATCGCTACCACTAAACGCTATAGTCTTGGCTTCCTTTAAATCAGGCTTATACTGAACTAGTTTACTAGGCCTGGCCACAACTAGCTGTTTTCCTTTGGGACTCCAACAGACTGACCTAATAATTCAATAAAATTAAGAAAATAACATACATACAAAATAGGATATTCACATACTGGGCTCCTGTACTTGATGGAAGGCTATTTATAGTGAATTGAGTGTTGTTGATCTCCACTGCAACTAAAGAGCCATCACTAAGACAGACAGCTACTAGAGTTGGTATAACAGGGTTCCACGCACAATCTTTCACAGTAACTCCATCAGTAGACGAAAGCCTGACTTCCTGGAAGGGATTCCATTCACCTGACTGAAAAAGATTTTAAATCTGTTTCAATCACACAAAATGAAATTCCTTAAATCATACCTGTCTTGCAAATCCACGAACATCATACATCCAACCTACTGAGCATCCAGATTTTTGAAGGCACACCATTAAGGTAAGATTATCAGAGCTCAGTGTTACAAAACTAGGTTTGTTGGGTAAAAGAATTTCCTTGATGGGAAATGATGATATTTCTGATTTTTTTGATGTTGTATTGTCAATTTGTATAAGATCTGAAACTTTGATGACAACAAGTTTGTCAGGTGTCCCAACAAAGATCAGACCAAACAAATTAGAAGTAGCCAGCAATGATGTGGTGTCCTGTACATCATATTCCTTTTTAGTGACTCTAAACTTACACAGCTGTTTCATTTTGAAGTCCTGTTGTTACAAGTTAGATTGGTTGAATTGAAAGAAAACAATAAAAAAATGTATTTTAAAATTACCAAGACTTCAACAGGATCAGGAACGTTTGCCATTATCAGTTTCAATAATCAATGTAATATTCGGATAGAAAATCACACCGCACTTTCAACCTTATTTTGTTGCAAAGCCAAAGCCGGTCGAAATTTTATGAAATGTCTAACTGTTTGAGTGCCTCACTGCCTGTCTGCTTGTGACAAGTGAACGCCATCTATCAAAGCAATTTGAATTTTTTTAAATTGTAATAACTCGCGGTTCTTTTTTTTGAAAGGGTAGGGGCTGAGGGGTAGTGTTTCCAATTCTGATCACTTTTGGGGCTATAGTGGAGTTAAGATATTCAAAAGGGAAGGCTTACGTGATACGTCAACCAAATTGCAAGATACAATATTTTCATCAACTTGGTTCATTGAAAACCCTGTTCAAAACGATTAAACAATAAACATTCGATCAAACGAATCATATTCGAGGAATAAATTTACAAATAGGGACTATATAATATACGATAAATCTGATCGTGGTGCACGGTCTCTTTATACGGCAAATAGTCTCTCTTTGAACTAATTAACAAACAAAATTAACTTAACTTAACTTCTAAATAACTTAACATCTATAAGTAAGATAAACTGGCACCTTATCTATTAGGCTACACATTCTGGTCGGTCTGCTCAAATCTGGCTCGATTGGACATTATTATTTTTCAAGAGATTCAATTGGATGATAATTCATGTAACCTTAGTCTAGCATAATTAGACAAAGAATATCCAACTAGGACAAACTTTAGATCCGACTCACTTCCTCATCCCAACCTGTGTGTAGTTCATTCATCTCGATCCCTTTTCTTTATCAGTCCGCAAAAGATGGAATTATTTTTTTTTAAATTTTCTATTCAAATAAACAATTATTGGTTTAATTTGATCAGATTCAGAAACAGCGACACAGCGACGCCATACGGCCGTAGCGCATAAATTCATTTTTAAGCGACGCAGGGAGAAAAAAGATTACTGCTAGTAAACTCTGACTAATCGTTTATTTAAAACTTTTATTTCTTTATTTGTATCAATTATAGCAAGAAGCCAGGATATGATATTTACTTGGTAGTTCGGATAAGCCGGAGATATGGATGCGGGCTTGTATGCAGAGGTTTGTATGAGGAGTACGAAAGGATAGGCTGGGCTAGGGTAGGAAGCTGGTTTGTATGCAGCTTGTTTCTCCGTCGTGCCATCCAAAAATATTTCCTTGTAATAATGATTGTCAGAAGTGGGATTTGAACCCACGCCTTCTATCGAAGACCAGAATTCCTATTTACCAAGTTTTAGTTTGGCAAGCACCTGCTTGAGTCTGGCGCCTTAGACCGCTCGGCCATCCTGACATATGTTTTATGATTGATTGGCTATATATATTACCTTAAGGGGAAGGATGAATGGAAAGGGAAAGCCAGTATGTCAGCAAGTCTTAGAAAAAGGTGGAGTAGTTTAAGTAAGTTTATTATTTTTGTGTAACATATATCCTGACTCTGAAAATGAAACTAATGTAGAAAAACCCGAAGAAAACCCGCAGACACCGTTTCAGGAAAAAATATAATATAATATGTACAGTACCTACACAAAGTTTGGAAACACGGCGAGTGTTTCCGCGCTTCTAACACGGCGGCTTACGGACCAAAGTGTCTCCCTTTTTTACGCGATAACTCACGTTTGAGCTATCGCAAAGCAAATTTAAAAAAATCTTCTTGGTGGGGAAAGAATTTCCTTTCACCATGATATTTGATATTTGTAGATTTTATAGTGAATTGAAGTTTATCCCCAAAGTGCTAGATATAAAGTTTGGAAACATCGGCGCTCTCGCCATATGTTTCCAAGCTAAAGTGTATGCTACTTTAAAAATGATAAAAAATCCAAATATATCAATAATTACTTGAAACTTGCACAAACGGAAGACGACATAGTCGTCGGATGACGGAGACGAACGCTGTGGAGACGGTCCGGAAACGCTCGAAACCGAGGGCGAATGGGAAGACGACGATTCCTCGTTAGATGATGAGTCGCTGCCTGACGACGAATGCTCGTCTAACGACTGGGCCGATGAGTGGGAGGGCGATGAATCCGTCTCCTCCGGGCTTGCTTGGCTGGATGATTCCGTGTCTGTGCCTTGTTTGGTGACGTAGCGGTTCATCTGGGCTACATGGGCATTGAACACTCGCCACCTGGTGGCCGTTCGGCGGGATGGAAGGTCTTCCACCTCGTAGGTACTTGGGCCAAGCTTCCGCACGAGGTGGAAGGGACCGATGTTGCGCTGCGAAAACTTCTTGCACACCCCCTTTTTCACCTGCTTCCGCCGCACCGTCACGAGATCCCCTGGTTGGTATTCTAGCCCCTCCAAAATTGTCCTGTTTTTCCCCTACCAAAATTGACCTCGAAGAATTGTCGCTGGCGCAACATGCAGACCGAACTTTTAAGACTGCAATCGACAGGCTACAAGGAAGATCCCCGCAAACCCAAGACGTTTTCCGACTTAAAAAGCAAGTCCTGTATCGACGGAACAAAAGGAAAAGCGGGCATTCATGGCTTCTTTGCGTGCCCAAGTTTTTAAGAGGCCAAGTCGCGAGGGCGTGTCATGTTGATCCGTCCAGTGGCCACGGAGGCCAAACAAAAACTATAGAGAGAATCCTACAACGGTTTTGGTGGCCAGGTGCTACAAAAACAGCCCGACGACTGACGCGTAGCTGCCATTTCTGCCAATTGAGGAAAGTTCAACGTAGGCGACCAGCGGGCCTACTGAACCCCATTCCCCCGCCTTGGCAACCATTCACGAGGTTGAGTCTGGATCACATAGGGCCATTTCCAATCACTCGAGCGGGGAACCGGTACATCATTGTGGCCGTAGATTACTTCTCTAATCTAGTTCTTGCCCAATCAGTTCCGTCATGTGCGGCAGGACCCAGCATTAAATTCCTAAATGATTGTGTTATTATCAACCGCCATGGGGTCCCGCATCACATCGTATCTGACCAAGGCTGCGCCTTTACTTCAGCAGCCTGGCGTGATACGCTCTCATCAATAGGAATAATACACACGCTAGCGACCACGGAACGGCCGCAAACCAATGGCTTGGTAGAACGGCAGAACGCCGTCATAATGGACAAACTCGTGGCGTTCGAAGACAAGAAGGAAAGCTGGGACGAAGGCCTCCAAAGTTCAGTCTTTGCAATCAACACCGACGTCCACACAGCCACGGAATTCTCTCCGTTCGAAGTCGTATTTGGATTCTCGGATGAGCCCCCAGATGTAACGAGCGAATGCTCGTGAAATGCACTTAGATTTAGAGAGAAGACAAGCAGTTTATTGCAGCCAAAAAAGATGTGTGCTCGTTCACTTGACAGAATCAACTTGTTCCAACAACGGGCGACGCGATTCAGGACAAGAACACGAAAATGTCGGCCGATCTTAATTATGTCGATAGCATGGTAGATTATACGAGATACCAGGCAGAATGCGAAGAGCAAGGCATTGTTGCCCTTTCGTATGCTGTTTATTCTCAGAACTTTAAGTTGTTTTTGTCTCACACATCGGTCTCCCCTCCTCGTGCATCTAACCATGCTGTTGCTTCAACTTCAGGCAGAAAAAGAAATATTGAGAATTTCTTAGCAAGCCAGGACCAATCACATAATAATCGTGTAAACTTCCTGCCTGCTAAAATGTCAGACAGAGCCAGCATGCGTGACAAGGCCTTGCGAGGTGCCAGAACTACTTCTGCCAAACAGATGAGTCTTCTTCCTGTCCAAAATGTGACAATAAATACGTATCTGTATGGTGGTCCAAACTGGTCAGAAGCGAAGGCAACAGAAACGGAGAGAGCCAATATTAAGCAATTTTACAATGCGTCTAGACAACTTAAATTGGCCGTTACTTTAAACGCGTTAGATACAGCCAAGAAAATCAGATCGGCTTATTCCGATGTAGGACTCAAAGAAAGTTCCGAATTCACAATGATGTGCTGTAGAGGCAACTCAAAGTCTCTTCGAGTCTTAAAGCATTTCGATTTCAACGCTGATGTTATGTATGTGGACGTTAGTCGACTGAAAAGAAGCTTTGGCATTGTCCATCTAATACCTAAAGAGTATTTGAAGGTCACTCATAAAGACAAAGACAAATCGTGGTGCCCCTACTGTTTTGAAGTTGATGCTGATCACAGTTTAGATGAATGTGATCGAGCACCACAAGAAGATCAATCTAAAGAGTCTTTTGACAACCAAGAGCTTGATCAAGATGACGCAGAAGATGAGGATAAAACTTCTGAAAACGGAAATTGTGACAGGAAATTTGAAGAAATGCCTCAAAGCAATGAAGAGCCTGGAGAGAAGGTTACAATGGAAGAAGACGCAGAAGTTGAAGATACATTTTCTGAAGCCAAAACTTTTGACATGCAACTTGAAGAAATGCTTCAAACCAATTGAGAGCCTGGAGAGAAGGTTAAAATGGAAGATGATGAGTGTCTTGGAGAAAACAAGACTAATGATTATGCAGATGGTACCGAAGAATGGTTAGAAGATGTTATCCCACCTCTCCTTTCTTCAACCTCATCAGCGACGAGCCCTGGAGCGACTACCACATCTCTCGTTCCTTTGGTCAGTCTAGAACAACGCAGAAGAAGTTGTCTATTGGCTGCGGAACTAAGACAACAGCTAAATAACACTGATTGTGAAGAGATCAAAGGAAACCAAAAAAGATGTGTGCTCGTTCACTTGACAGAATCAACTTGTTCCAACAACACATTGTGTTCTGTATTAAAAACTACAGAAAATACAGAAAATAAAGAATTTTTAGTGGCTTAAACAATTTTTAAAAAGGGAGGGGGGGTATCTGACTTTGTGACGTCATATTAGAGGGGGGTATACCTACTGTGATGAATTGTGACGAAGGGGGGAGGGGGTGTAAAATCGTCAAAAAGTCCGTGACGTCATATGTGAACGGCCCCTTCCCCATCCCGGTTTCAGGGTAAACATAAGCCGATTTTAGAGATTTTAGGGCGGGGCCTGTCAGAATTTTGAAGTGGAAACTGGAAACAGAGCCATCTAGGCTCTCAAAAGTAGCTGAGCGTAGTAGCTGACACACTCACTAGAGCGCTCATTCCAGTTTCCAAATCGGCTTACGTTTACCCTGAAACCGGGATGGGGAAGCCAACACAGCCGTGAACCGACCAGGAGTCACGATTTCATGCATCATAATCCCATTAGTTATTTTCCAGTGGGTTTTTTATACAAAAACGATAAATCATAATAAAAATTAAAAAAACGAAACAATTCTTAAAATTATCCAAGCAGTCGACGTAAACAACGCAAACAAAACAACTTTTCGGTAAACTGTTTACTCTTATTCTATTGTCTATCGATCACAGCTGAGCAGACGCGATCCATTTCATCAAGTGATGATCTCAGTTGAGAAACGCTGAGATCTCAGCTACTTGATACGACCCAGGACGCAGCCAAGCAGACGAATCTTACTTCGTGCTGTTAGAACGTACCATCTATGTAGTAAAAAATTAACTTTGAAACGTGAACTTTGCATTCATGTTAAGTCCAAAGTATTAGTAATGGTAAATATTGCCGTTTCAGTGGTTTATTTTAGTTTCGACACGATTGTATATAATAACTAGGTTATTAGCCGCTTGGGACTCAGTATCAAAAGCAGGCAATAGATTGCGCAAGTTTAAAAAAAAAATACGCAGTTTCCCCAGCTACACAATACACATACCAATAATAAAAGTTATTACAGGCTACCGTCTTTATTCAAGAGCGTCAGCCATGCAACGAGTGTTGTTCATATCTCGGATCGTGCAATCTTCAACAGGCAGTTTGCGTCGTTTCCATTATTCAAAATTTTTGTTACAGTCTACAGGGAATCGTCCTTCGGTACGACACAGTTCATTTTAAGCCGATTTTCCATTTTAAGGCAAAAACTGTTGAAGGTTGTTTTCAGACAATGTATAAACATTTGTATGCAGAACAGGTGGAACTAATCAAAGCACTGAAACAAGATTTGATACGAGTGCTAGGAAACGATGGTATTTCCGATAGTGAAACAATCTGCAGACAGCACAGTCGAGATGAGGGCGTCGACAGAAACAGATTTGGTTGTTTGGCCTCAAAGTACAGCAGAATGCTCTTTAATTGCTTCAGCTTGCTATGAGAAAAAAGTTCCTATGATTCCCTTTGGCACAGGAACTGGTTTGGAGTCAGGTGTTTGTGGTGTTTATGTAATACAAAATAACTTGCAAAATATCATTATTATATTAACGTTAACAGTTTTTTATACTTAAAAAAGGGAGGTGTAAGTGTCGATATGAGTAAAATGGATCAAATTGTTGACTTTAATCCGGAAGATTTTGATGTTACTGTTCAACCCGGAGTCACAAGAAAAGGACTTAATCATTTCCTAAAAGACCACGGACTTTGGTTTCCTGTTGGTAAGATTTGCCATTTTAAAAAATTAACATAATATAATCTTTAAGACTTTCAACTTTACAGATCCTGGCGCCGATGCGTCTCTTTGTGGAATGACTGCAACAAGCGCTTCTGGTACTAATGCTGTACGCTACGGCACCATGCGAGAAAATGTATTGAATACTGAGGTTAGATTGTCTCTTTCTCTAAAAAATGATTCGTATTGACATATAATTTTCAACTTTCAAGATCGTTTTAGCGGATGGTCGCATATTTTGCACCGCAGGAAATGGTCGTCGATCCAAGTTATTTAAATTTCATACTAAACAAATCGATTATAAAATGTATGAATGATTTCGTTTTACAGAAAGTCATCGGCCGGGTTCAATTTGACCAATTTGTTCGTTGGATCAGAAGGTAGCCTTGGATTCATAACGAAAACAACTCTGAAAATTTATGGCATACCAGAAATGATGGTGTCAGCTGTCTGTGCTTTTCCTACGGTAAAGGCCGCAGTGGATGTGTGCGTCCAAGTTTTGCAATCAAATATTCCTATCGCTCGAATAGGTGGAACATATATAATTTTACCGTTTTAGTGTTTTCACAAAAATTATGTCGTAATATCTTTGGTTTTCTTAAACTAACTAGAACTCATGGATGAAGTGGCCATGGAAATGTGCAATAATCACAATAAGTTGGATTATGAAGTGGCTCCGACATTGTAAGACGTTTTTTTCTTTTACCTCTTGTTCAACAAATTTTTCTGCAAACGCGCACTGGTGCACAATTTTCTTTTATATATTGAGCAACAGGTTTTTGGAATTCCATGGAACCGAAGAGTCAGTCAAATCTCAAGCAAAATTTGCAGGTAAATAAGTGCCGAAAAAATATTTGGGGGTATAACACACACAGCTTAAAAAAACCTCTTTTCTCATTTCCAGCTGAGATTGCTGATTACAATGGAGGTTCCCAGTTTCGCTGGGCATATGAAACAGAAGAGCGTAACCGGCTATGGAAAGCTCGCCACGATATTTACTGGACAGTTCTTCAATCTAATCCCGGCTGCCGTGCAATAGTTACTGATGTCTGCGTTCCCATTACTTGCTTACCTGACCTTATCGCTCAGACGAAATCTGACATTCAACAGTCTGGAATAATTGGTATAAACCATTATCAGTTTAAATGTGCGGTTTTTTTTTTTTCACAAAACTTTTTATTTTTCTTCTTCTTCTTAGGACCGTGTCTTGGACACGTCGGCGACGGAAACTTTCATACTTTCCTTGTTTTCAATCCAAATAAACCAGAGGAATTTAAAAAGGCTGAAAATTTGGCATCACGAATGGCAAAGTAATAATCGATAATTTATACAGATTGACTACTTCATAATAATTAACATTTTAACAAATTATGTTGGGCAGGAGAGCCTTAGATTTGAACGGAACATGCACAGGAGAACACGGTAACTATGGGAACAGTACTTTGGATTCAAAGATTGTTAAGTAATATGAATGCGTTAATTAGGAATTGGAATCGGGAAGATGGCCTATCTCGAAAAGGAAATGGGGCCCTTAGGCATAGAGATAATGAAATCAATTAAAAGGACCCTTGATCCACACTGGCTTATGAATCCCGGTAAAATTTTTTCATCCGCGTGAATTCTAATCAAAAAGAAGTATTTTTTTCATATTATACTGATGAGTATATGTAAAGTGTAAACAAAGTAATTAAAACACTCGAAATTCTTGTATGATGCTATCAATAAATGGCTGCCAAGAGTTTTTCAATTTTCCTTACTAGTTTATTTTTATAGCTTCAGATAGTTCCGGAAGTTCTCTACCATTCAAATTTTGAAATTTTTTACAATATAAACACCATTGTGAATTATACTTCTTCATTACACTGTACACTCATTACAATCAACGGCATTTTCGGTATGTTACTTAAATCACCCGCGGCATCAATTTCCTTTAACAGTTGCCTTGTTTTCTAATAAGGGAAATGGTAATCGTTAGTTGGAGTCGCATTAGAGTGTATTATTACAAGAGTCGGCAGGACGAAATATTTGTTTTCGTGGATGTTGCAACAATTTACAGATGTTTCATCATTTCATAGGCTAGCTTAAATAGATATTCACAAACAAAAGGAAATAAGTAGGTTTACCAAGTTTAACTCGCGTCCTTTCAAAATGACAGTCATTTATGTCATTTTATTGAACTGCAATTATTGTCCTACAATTGTAATTATTGACTGGTTACGTTGCATGCATGCATTTGTCAAGAGAAGGAAATAAATGTCAGTCGAAATGAATCCATGACAAACAAAGGAAACTAGAATGGGATTAGGAAAACAAATGCACGTTTGAATATGAACGTAAAGTGAAAGTAGGATGGGTCACCGGGAGAAGAATACGGTAGGTTAAAGACTTAAAGGTGATGCGATCATCTCTCAATTCCATCCAACGTAGTCGCTTAGTAGGCGAGGTATAAGGCGCATATGAAGCAAAAACACATATACACACTCGAACTGAAAGTTATGCGAAGCACTGAACGTCTTATGCAAATCGGAATTTCAGAGATCAGCATTTTGAAAAAGACTTTTATGATGAAATTATTACGATCGAACTTTTGCCTATGTAAACAACATCGACAAACGCTACAAAAGCGAACCATTTGGTATGGCCTGTGTGCCCATTCTGGTGAAATTTGAAATTATTAAACGGCTTTTGAGTGCAACTCGCTTTCAAAGATTGTTGAAATCTTTATACTGGCGTCTAGGAAACGTACATTGACTTCTTTTCGAAGTGGCGGTTGCCAACGAAGTAGAAAACCAATGTTCTACAAAGGTCAAGGATATAAGGACTTAGTGAGCAAAGCCAATTCGAAGGAAAAAAAACTGGAATCAAGTTGGCTGCTCTTATAATACTCGTTAACTTCCTGTAACGATCTAATAAGGAATTATCTCAAGAGATTGTTCTAAGAGGTAATGATGAACTACAAAATAAGCCAGAACCTAAAATTTCAAATTAATTTCTAGCCATTAGATCGAGTATATAAGGAACAAAAAAAAAAAACAAATAATCACTAACTGCCGAGGCTAATTGGCAGTTCCCGATTGCGAGCTCCCACTGGATTCTGCCTTGCTTGGAGCGGCGGTCAAGACGTTGGCAGCATCTCCCATTTCATTCATGGCCCTGTTGAGCATGAGCGCCAAAGAATTTTCTCGGCGACTGGTATCAGTTTTGGGTATAACTGTTTTGTAGACTTCGTTGTCAGTAGTGTCCAGCGGACTGTCTAGGCTTGATGTGCTGCTCCCAATGGGCGAGGCGAGACTGAGCTGGGATCCAGTCGCAACCGCAACACCTTCCGCTTGTTGAACGTAGTTAATGGCAAGATTTGAATTGGCGCTCAGAGGGCGAGATTCTTTAACTGCAGCTACTGCCGCTTTTGGAAGGACACGTCGAACATGATGGGAATGTTCTTTGGCCATCATTAGCGGAGCATCTTCTCCGTCTTCGTCAGTATCGTCGGAGCTCTTACCGCTAGAATGGCGGCAGGAAGGTAATCCTGCAGACGTTTGCGCATGAACTCGAGACTGACCACTACGCCTCACTCGTTGTTTTGAAGGAGAGCGTAAATTCGATTTTGACGATGACTTCTTGTCAATCTGCAGTTTAGCAGTAACCTAACGTAAAAAACGTAAACGTCATTTGTTTAGAGTAATCAACATATTTTAGATTCCCACAATGTAAATAACAGTACCTGGTCCGGCAATAGCTCAACATTTGTTGTCGAGAAGCGCTTTTGAACAATGACCGGAGAAGTTGAGGTAGCAGTTGGTGTACCGTCTCCTCCCTGAACTTTTAGTCGATTGTCGCCGTGATGCGGGCTTTCAGGAGTGTTAACAGGTTTAACTAGCCACTCATGTGGGTTGGCAGAATCGCTCAATACAAGAGAGGCTGGACGTCGTGGAGACCCTTGTTCGCTGCGCCAACCACTTAAAACTGCGGGACTGAATCCAGAACTCGTTGGACAGCTGGATTCTGCTGTGTTTGATGGATCCACTGAGACGAATATGGGCTTGGTGGCACCCAGATCTGAAATGGAACGTTGGGAATCGCGGCGAGACAATCCATAGCTCAGATCGGATGCAACGACACTCTTTTGAGATCCAGCACGGAAGAGACTGGTACTGGAACTGAGCCGTGAACGCAAACCACTGTTCAAGGCAGAGGCTATTTGTTCAGGCCAAACCACTTCCGTTATGGTCCGTTGACGAGCAGGAGTTATGGTCCCTCTTTCGGCCAAGCTGACTAAGGAACTTCCTAGGCTGACAGAGTCCTCGTTTCCTAAATTCAGTTGAAATATTTGTTAATAAATTTAGACTTTTTGCGATAAAAACACATTATTTACCAATTAGGGCACGAGAACCGAAGACGCTGTTCGCATGTCTTAAAGCGGGAAAATGCAAATCTGGAACGACTGAAGTCTGCAGATAAAGGACATCTGTTTCAGCTGGATCACTACACGTGGACAAGTTGCTTGAGTTGTAGCCGTATGGGTTCGCCATCAATTCATTTCCAGTCAGGTATTCCGTTTCCCGCTCATCTAAGACATCCTCCATAGCCTCTTCATTGAGGGTCTGTAATGCTCCACATATAGCTTGATCTTCCAATGTGACTTGCTTTTCAATATTCGTTTGACGTTTGTTGATCTTGGGAGCTGACAAACTCGCATCAACTTCAGTGACGACTTCACCTGCACACAGAATTGACAATTCATTAAAACATGTTGCGTACGATTAGCTTTCACTCATAAACTGAATAAGCTGGGAATTGTCAACAACTTTAAACTGAAATTGAATTAAGGATTCTTTATTTAAGGGATTTTGAAACCTTCCAGAACAAAATCTTCAATCGGACATTAAGGCTAATAATTTCCACACAAAAGGGTGGAAGAAACAATTGCATCAAAATAATTTATGTAATCGAAGACAACCTGTAGCGACGCCAGCGAATGTGTTACTGCGTAGGCTGCTACTCCTAGATAAACGTCCATCGTAGTCCACATCCAATAAATTATAGTTCCCTGAATGCTGTTGACTGGCGCTGGTGTTTCCGACAGTGGACTGTTGCTGAGGGTTAGGGCTAAGAGCCACGCGCGGATGGTACTCGCGATCCCTTAAAGCAAAAATCGCTACACGGAAGAGCTCCCAGTCGCCAAAGGACATACCACTCAAACTTTTTAGCTCGTCCAAGTTGCAGTTAAGCAAAACGCGTCCGCTAATATTGCTATCAATAAGAGTTCGAGAATATTGCTCAACCTGAAATATTGACACAGATTCCAAATTAATAAATCAACTAAGAAGCTAAGTATTTCATCAGATGTTACTTGTGCTGTTCTAAATCCATCCAGATGTTTTAACAGCTCACTGACTTCTTCGGCAGTAAGAGAACTGAGTACTCTGTCCTGAAGACGACTAGGCAAGGTAGGCTTGAAGCACAGTTGATTGGATGTTGGTACGTAGGGGTTAGTTGGCATAACTCCATAGTTACAGTGGGAAATAGTAGGCACCATGGACGGATACTTCGGGTATATGGTCGGCTTACTCTGATCCGGGGTAGGCAACGTCACTGTAGTCCAAGGCTGGCCATTCCAAGGAACATGCATAGCTACAGGAGGATTAGGCTGTTCATGGATAACGTTGCCATTAAGTTTGATGTCCGTTGTGGCAGCGTTAGGTACAGGTGCTCCTGATTGCATTGCCAAGAATGATGAACGTTCTTCTTTGATCACTTTACGTAAGTAAGGGTCCAAATGAATAGTGAATGGCATAAACATTTTTAAATGAAGAACCTGAAATGAAGAAAGGATACTTAGATGGTAAAAAAAATATATTACTCATAAATTAACAAAGAATTAACCTGCAACGTGTTGCGGTGGAAACTGAGAAACGTTTGAAACTTTTTCTCGTCGCGATCAATCTCCAAATGAGGTTCGACTTCTTTTGATATGGGTATGAATGGTTTTGCGCGTTCGTATGCAACTTTGAGAGTAGTAAAGTCATCCAACTTGTCCTCATTCACTTCGCAGTACAAAATAATCCAAGACGTTCGATATGGCCACTGTTCCGTAATGTTGACCCAAGACGCCAGATGATACCAATTGAATTCAATCTGAAAGGCTTTGAGTAGACGACCCGTAACGTAGATGACGTTCATTAAACGGCGCATGCTTCTCGGATTGACGTCACTGAAGTAATCATCGGTTAATAAAACTTTGGTGAGATCTTGAGCAGCCATGACGCGATTGTTATTGCCTAGAGCTAATCCACTTTCCATGCTCTCACTGGGGCGAAGCTTGCGATGCCCCATGGGTGGAAGGGCATTACTGAGCTTATGAATCCGATGCAATCCTTTGCCTTGGGGGGCAGACGATTCAACCGACATTCGCCGAGGTGACATCTAGAAAAATATATATGTATGTTTTAATATACATTTTCAAGTAAAAAAATAAAAAAAACAATTTCGTTTGTACCGGAACTTTATCACCGGCTTGTTGATTGTTGCCGGTATCTTCTGATTCAAGCCAGTTAAGTACAGCAGCATGGTTGCTGTTCGACGTTATCATTGAACGTGCTCCGGCAGGATTTTTAGACATGAGGGCCGCTTGTTGAGCTGCTTTCACTTTTCGCAGACCAGCGTTCTGAAGAAAGAAGGGGACGTGTACCAAATTTCGGAGGTAATCGTGACCCCCGATGTTGGATTCGTTGAACATCCTGTGTAAGTTTAGCTCGATTGCCTTTAATGAAAATGTCAAGTTAAAACTTAAAATCAATTAGAAGAAAATTTAAAATTAACTTAAGTTAAGTTTTTTAACAACAATAGAAGGAAAACCATCAGCAAGAAGTTTTATCACGACAGCCAAATTAATTTTGGAACCAACCTGTGCGCTGAAAAACTGTTGTAGTAGCGTAGCAGCAATGAATTAATGAGAAGCCAGAAAAATTTAGTCATGTCAAAAGGAAAAACGTGCATACTAACGTTTAAGGTCATTCATTTTTTTTTTTTTTTTTTAGATCTACTCATTCAGTCACTCCACGTGCAAAGTTAATTACTCAATTAATACAAATAATAATGAATTGGAATTGGCACGACCATTCTGAATTCATTCGGTTAGGAAAGTGTAATAAGTGTGATACCAATTACGCCCAAATACCTTGATAATAATGTGCGGATCGATGGCGAGTAAGGTTATGAATGGTGATGATTGTTCGGTGAAAAGCAAGTGCACAGCGTCGAGGACGTAGAGAACTTGATCTTGTTCACAACTATCTAAACCGTCAACTACCATCACCAGTCGCGTCTGTTGACCACTGTAGGCGTCGAGACATCGAACCATCTCTACCATTATGGCCACTTCCCTTTTTAATGCCTATTTACGGTGAAATGTTAACGGATCGTGAAAATAAAAAGTGGATTGGCAATAATAAATTTAAGTACCTGCAAATAGCCCTCGGCTCTGACGGACTGGAGCCGACCGATGATCCGTAACAGCTTCCTCCGTTGCGAGAAAATCAAGGATTTCACAATTCGACTCCATGTGTATACATTGGCGATGACTACAACACCCAAAACTACTCCGATGGCTATAAGTGTATAACTGACGTGATTCGAATTGCTAAAGGGGTAATCTGATGTCAGAATTTCCAATTTGTTTAACCTTCATAAAATTGTTGCATTGACTCACATTATCCGATCCTCGATTCCCTCCTTTTGATATATTGCCAGAAACACCAATCCAGCTAAAAGAATGTCGACACAAATAAGGAAAATGGCTGCGTACGGGACGCAACAAAAGCGGCGAAATCTCCAGGGTGACGTAGATTTCACTGCTCAATTCAAGAAAATCAATTAAAAACAAACAATCAGCAACTTGTAAATCAGTGCACGACTTACCTGGCTTCGGCCTAAAAGCACGATAAAGTCTGGTAGCCACTACACCGTAATCTGCTTCTATTGAATCCAATAGTGAACCAATCATCTGAACAACAGAATTCTCGCCTCTTGTAGACCGCGAAACTTTGGTTTGATCCGTGAAGTAGAATCTTATAATTACAATTTAAATAAATTAAATGCCTTAGTTTGCTAGATAAATTATAACTAAAAATGATTAAAAATAGAAAACAGAACAACACAAATAAAACCTACCTAATGGGTTGAATGCGGATACTATCACCTCCGAACTGTGGACCCGGTGGAGTACAGAATGTCACTTGTAACACCAACTTTAACGAATCTAGTTTTCTAGCTAATGCTAGTCCAAAATTATGTGCCCAGTTCCAATTAAATCTAAAAGGAAAAAAAAAATTTTTAAATAAACGAAAAAAAGAGAAATATCAAAATATAATACCTTTCATATCCCCAGTATACTATGTACAGAAATGTCACCATGAGGAAAAAACAACCTCCGCCAGTTGCCAATCCTGCAATCCAAGAATCAAGCGAAACGCCCAATATCACACCAAATAGTGTTGCAATGTGGAGCACCATGATGCAGAGAACCACTGAAAACTGCAACTGTGGCTCAATCCATTGACGAGCAAAGCCCTTCATTTCGTCTGACGAATTTAAAAAAATCATTTTATGACTGAACATAATACAACAACAGCAAAAAACCACCTCGTAATTTGCTGAGGAGAAAAGATTTGCCAGACCCCCACTTTGCGTAAAGCCCAACTGTAATGGGCATTGAAAGTGACGGTTCGCTCAACATGTCTGCAAGTGCGCTACTGTACAGTTCATAGCCCAGCATGTTTTCATTGTCCTCATTGGTGTTTAATCGTCCTATCATTAATGCAAAGGATTGAAGACCAATTCAAATTGAAATAAATGAATCTCATGAAATTACGAGCTCCGAAAATTTGGCCAAGTATTGTTTTTTGTTGACTTATATCAATATTGTATGGTGTTTCACCGCTCCGATTTGGCCGGTATAGTAACTGACTGTGTTTGGGATTACGAAGTAGAACTTCCACTATTGCCTAAGCGGTAATAAAAAAAAATAATTATAAATAGTATTCGCTTCATCGAAGTAGTTGTTAATGTTTAGTACTTACTTTAGATCTGGCTCTCATAGCGATATGCAGAACCGTATCGCCTTCTTTGTCGGCTGCTGTAACGCGTGCTTTTTTGTCCAGTAAAAGTTGTACAATTTCAATACTTCTATTACGAACGGCTCTCAACAACGGTGTATCGCCATCCTATATAGTAATTATTATTTTTGATTTTACCAATAAGAAATGCGCCGCCCATGTTACTGGGAACATGTCATTTTACCTTGGTGGATATTTCTAGATTCGGATCTGAGTTAAGAAGTGATTTGACCACAGAAACATGATTTTTCTCAACAGCCCAATACAGAGCAGTTTTCCTTTCCTGTTTAATTATAATAGGGAGAAAAACCATAAGCCAAAATGTATCACTCCAAGTGTTTCTCAACGGCTGAAAGCACCTTGCCAGTCATGTCCACGTCGGCGTATTTCTTCAGTAAAGCTTCAACGATTGACTTGTGGCCAGCCTTAGCGGCATGGATCAAGTTGGTATCACCGCTTCGATCCTATTCGACAACAAAATTAAATTAAGATTGGAAAAGAGAAAACGGTTTTGAAATATAAGGCTTACTTGTAAGTTAACGTAGGCACCAGCATTGAGCAAGGCCATGCAAATGTCGTGGTAACCTTCTTTGCAGGCTAGAGTAAGCGCTGTGCAGCCGTCTTTGTCCGTGGCATTAACATTAGGTTTTCTATCGAGTAATTTGTTGACAATCTCAGATGCATTCTCTTTGGCAGCAAGTAGTAGTGGCGTCCAACAATGCTGAAAAAAAATGGAAATCAGGAACACACAATTTTATTTTTTAAAAGATAAAGTCATCCCATACCATTCCAGATACTTCGACATTGGCTCCTGCTTGTAGTAACATATCGACAATTTCATCTTGCGATTTCCTGCATGCCCAGATCAGGGCCGTGGTTCCATACTATAGTAAGATCATTTCTACTTAACAATTTGGATTGGCATAAAGATTTGCACGGTAATTTGCTACCTTATCTCCAACGTTCACTTTAGCCCCGTGTTCTAAAAGAAGACGGACTATAGCGACATGACCTCGGCCCGAAGCCCACATCAAGGGCGTGATATGAAATTGGCCGTGAACGTTGACTTCGGCGCGTTGCTCAATCAGCAGACGCGCCGTCTCTAAATAGCCCTTATAGCAAGCCCATACGAGTGAAGTCCATCCTCCCTATAAAGACGGTGAGTTATATTGAGAATCAGACATCGACACAGACAAATAATACCATGTCCCGGTGTTCAATGTTGGCGCCATGATTGAGCAGCTCGACGCAAATGGATGTGAAATTCTCTTTTGCAGCGCAGAGCAAAGGTGTCCAGTTATCCTGTAAAATTTTGCCAAAAGCGATAAGATTTCTGTCACAATTTAGTATCAAAAGAGAAAAATATGTACGGAATCTTCGACATTTGGATCAGCTCCATGAGCGAGTAACTCTTTGACGATGGCATTTTTGCCTTTGATCGATGCCAACACCAGTGCAGTAGCTCCGTTCTATAAATAAAACAAGAAATCCATAGTCATGACACGAAAATGTGGGTCTATCCATCATAGAAAGGCAGCGGGGGCTTACCTCATCTCTATCGTCGACGACGACATGGCGGTTTTCGAGAAACACACGTAACCCAGCTAAATTGTCTTCAACTATGTAGTTGGCAAAAGTGCGGTAGCTTAACGACACCATGGACTCGGAGTGATTCTATAAAAAGAATTTCAATATTTGTCGATTAGCGGGATCATTTTCAAAATTTACCTCCGGTTTACACATTTGTCTAGAGTGAAACCGACGAGAAAGAAAATAGAAGGAAATAATTAACTCCATGCCAAAATAGACAACATGAATTGGCTGTTTATGAGTGTATCAGATGGAAGTTGGTTATCGAGAAGGATGAGCCATTCATAGCGGCCAAGATCAAAGGTTGGGATTTGAGGTATGATGGCGCACGTGTAAGCATGCTTTTTTTTAAAATAAGGTTTTTTTCTAATATATTATCCATTTTGGCTACAACCGCTTTTTCCTCTCGCGGGATACGGCAGACAACCGGTGCTCCTGGCCTAAATCCAATACCTTTTCTCCGCTTTCTGGTTAGGTGTCTGTTTTCTTCACTTCAATACGTTCATGTCTGTTCTCGCTCTTTTTTTTTATGTACATACGAGAGCTTCGTAGGATGCACTTGTTAGCCCAACAGATCTTTTTTCGTCCTATTAATCGTTAGTGCACTTTCGGCTTCGCGGAAGTGGTGGTGTCATGTATGAAATGAATTATGTATGATCGACTAATATCGGTGAAGACGACGAATCAAGTTAGTTCATTCGATTCAAGCACAAAGCTAATAACCGGGTTATAATAAAGTCGAATGGAGGAAATGTCAAATTCTGGTGGTTAGTTGTTACGTGGATGGAAAGAAATTATTCATTCGATTGCAATGCATTGTGAATATTGTTCCAAGAGGCTCAAAATAATTTTTCCAACTACAGATTCAAAGGGAGGGGCGAGAGTCGAGCGGCTCATGCGGATGTTTTGTCCTGTCGGACGACAGACTGACCGCCCAATAGCCATGTCTCATGGAGTGGGGTATACTGAAAGAGAAATTCCGGGCAGCAGCGGCAGAGAGGAGTGACGAGATGGAGGGTGTAGGAGTCAGCGGCGAGCTGCCCAATGACGAATGGGTGAAGATATGCGGGATAGACAATCTTGGCCCGTGTTTGGTCGGCAATTTCTTCCCTTTTGCCGCATTTTGTAATGGTAGTTTCAGTTGACTACCGCTCAGCTCACTGTCCAGTCCAGTCGCTATTGTTTCTTCTTCCATGGAAGGAGTTATGCAGACGGACGGAGGGACGATAGTAAGACTGTGCGATCGTCCTTTGGTCGACCCTGTTCTGGGCGATGGCGTAGAGCCGACATTGACCTCGGCCAAACATGAGCGATTGCGTGATTCCATCGAACCGGAACGTTTTCGCAATCAATCACTATTGCTGCAACGACGTCAGAAGGAATTGGATTGCTTAAAAGAACGCCAAGAATTCAACTACTCCAAACAGCTCATTCATGTACCACAAATAAATGGTGACGAAATGAGAAAAAAAAAACTGAGGGCACAAGCTCAATAACACTACATTCATGAATAAGCCATTTTTAAACAATATGAAGTAATATCTGATGCAAAAGAGGGCTGCCTTAAGCAACAAAAAAATGTAACAACACCCATTGAATTTGGCTGTAATGGTGTCTAGGAAGTAGTAATTTATGTTTTAATCAATATCTCAACAACTTTTTTAATTGGGCAGAACCAATTATCAAGTGTAACGAGATGCTGATTCAATGTAACACACCCTCAAGAAGCTATGATTCACACCGATCTTGGCAACAAAAATTCACTCAAGGGTTAGCGAAAACATAACTATGATTGACCAAACAGTTTAGCTGACTAGCTGATGCAGTGTTTTTACAAACCATTTGACTGGAATAGAAAACACAACACAGAAAATTATTATCAATAAAATATTATCATTTGCCTTAATATATAAACCACCAATCCTTTAAAAGATGATTTGATTTATACAAAATGAGATTTAAACAGTTATTGAAAATCCAAAGCTGAGTTACACCGATAAGATCTTTAAATTAGACCACACATAGCCTAAGGATGAATAAAGCAAAGCAGATTCTAGAAAAGTCAAAACAAAGAGTTTGTGACTTGATAGTGAATAGATTTTGGGTGACAGTAATCGTTACACAATAACACTTTGCGATTATTACCTTACAACTCCGTTTTCAGAACGTTTCATATCACACCTTCGAAACTTTGTACAAACTCTACACAAACAGTTAGAGAAGACTTGATTCACTTGACTATCAGCATCAGCTGATGTACTGACACAAATATGTTTCCGTTAGTCTCGTTCGTGACTGTTATTGTGTAACACTAACAAACCCATGACTTGACGTATGTCTAGAGTGCGGGTAGCCAGTTGCGGAAAGCAATCTTTACCCCTATAACGCGGGATTTTATTCAGCAAATAAGCAGAATCCTCTTTGCCTTTGCGGCATTTGTTTTTGTTTTGTTTTTTAACTTTTTTTTGCATTATTTTGCGCCAAATTTCAACTCATTAGTCATTATGATTCCTTTCATTTTTACAATTTTCCTATATCATTCACTTTAACCTCACACTTAAAATGAATGTTTTTCCTCAAAGAGATCATCGACATCGAGACTTCGAGAGCTGGTTAGCTGGAAAGACGGGATGCTGTATTTGTATCCCACAGTTTAGCAAGTAGCTGAGTGGACTAACGGTACTGCGTTTCTAAGGATGCGCTACAGAATATTTTAATGGAGACGTGTATTTGAGTGACGAACAATGAGTGCAACCAGAGCAGTGAGTTGCAAACAGTTTATAGTAAAAATAACAACAAACAATATACATGACAACGATTAAGGCAATTAGGGTGAGTTTTCATCGCCGGACAGTTTGCATAACCCAATCAGAAATAGACGAAACGCCTAGGTAAATTCGACTCTGTGAAGGGTCGTCAAAACTCCGATCGCAGTGGCGGTTCTCGTTAGACACACCAACCAAAGACCAGGAGCCGCCATCATTCAATTGGCAAAGTAGTGGACTCCCGGCGAACTCATCGTTCTGCGTATTTTTAAACCGCGTTAATCTTTTGAGTTAAAAAAAAAATTAATTTGACTCAATTTATGTTTGCATACCCGACAGGCGTCCAGATTCGATAGAACATCCGCACATAGCATTGTGACGTTGTCACATTTGGGATTTTGCACGACTTTGGCCGTCACTTCATGCAAATTGTCTCCTAAAATGATAATGAATTTATTGTGATTGGTGATTCGCGTGAGTTAAGATTAAAAAAACTAAGAGAACTGACGGTCTTGGCCCCATCCGAGGTAGAGACAACGAGAAGTTGGACCGGATATCCAAGCTTCGTGGTCGCGGGCTAGACACACTGGCCGGACAAAATCTGAATAAATGACGGGTGATTCCATTTTTATGAGGACCAACTGGTTGCCCTTCATGGGCGATTTGACCATGCCGATAATGCGCCTCTCTTGTTCCCAAGGTGCTATAAAATAATCAATAACGACGACAGTGTAAATAAATTATATGACAGTGACAACTGGCGGCATGTGTTTTTGAATATCCAATGCTATTCAATGAAAAATATGCATGCATGATTTTGATCGAAATTTTATTGTACCGTCGGATGTCAGACGAACAGCAGCGAATCTTGCAACCCAATGAGCTCGACTTTGCCTAGAATGATTAATTATAAAAGACAATATTATTTGATAAGCCATGTCGAATGAAATAATGTGGCAGAATTATTAATCCGCCAATGAAAGTACCCATCGAAACAGGAAGATGCGGTCAGAAGCCATTGATCGGCCACAAGCGTTGCATCGCAAGCGTGAACGCCATCTCGGATTAATGCCGAAAACCACGGCCAGTCTCCGTGAGCGGACGGAAGGAGGGTGAGATCAGTGCCAGGGCGGTCGGGATGCATATGGACTGGTCGATTGCCGCATTCTGAATCGATGCCAAAATGAGATAAACATGTCTGATTAGATTGAATGAAACGTAATGATTACCTAGTCCTGAACAAGAAAGGTAGAGCACTTGACGCTTGCGACAGGGAGCCCGAAGGAAAGTGGCCCTCCATCGGATGGGTTCGGTCAGATGGGCATAGTCTGCGGAGCGCTCGTTGTCGATACGAATTTCGATGCGCTCCATGATTCGGTAGGACATGGAACGACAGGCCGACTCGCCAAAGATCTCCAAGAAGCTCTGCTGTCGAGCCGTCGACATGAGCGATGACGAGTTGAGAGAATCGACACATATCTTGCCGGTGTTGTTGCCTTCGGTGAAGACGATGTAGCCCTCATGGAAGTACTGATGAACGAAATTAGCCGCCGCCATGTCCGGCGCAACTGTCACTATATTCATGAGAAAAGAACCAACCGAAATGCGGGTATGATGAGTTGTTATTGGTTGGTTTCGCCAAGAAAAAGGAGAGAGAGAGAAACTCTCAATCACCATCACTGTCTTCCATTTCTAAAGAAAACTACGAATCAAAACGCAAACAGCGGTTGTTGGCATCTTGATCTTGATCGTCCTCCTTATCACACATTTCGAATTGAAAATAATTGCAAAACCTCGTCAGCAATAATCCCCGAGGAAAGAACAACGACAGTGCCACTTTAATCAGCGAAACAATAAGTGGACCACATTATTTTGCATCGAAAGCAAGTAGGCAATAAGAGAAATCAAACAGAAAAGACGAAAAAACTCAAAATAAAATAGGTTATATATATAACTCACGGCAGCCTCTTTCGTCGCTCCCGTTGGGACAGTCAGGGAAGCCGTCACAACGCTTATTGACGTCAATGCAAGCGGCGCCAACTCCACAGTGAACCTGACCCTCGGGACAGTAATTGCACGCCACCTCGTCGCTGAAATCGTGACAGTCCATCAGCCCATCACAAATGCGGGTGGTGTGTCCACTGGTAGTTTGGAGGCGGTTCATAAAAAGGTGAGATGATATGATTAATCCATGATCCATCTCACATTGCGCGAAAATGAGTTCATTTACCTGCTGGTCATAAACCGGACGCATTCGCTCGGATCGGCCTCCATGACGTAGTTCATAGCTGGTCAAGTTTGATATAAAAGCCGTCAGAGGTGATTCAATACAACCGAAGCAAAAGACAAATAAATGATGAAATGGTATTGTTATAATAAAACGAAGCTTATTTATAATTGGATTCTGTGATCTAAGATTTAAATGTCATTACATGGTCTAGTGGTGCAAGAATCCATTCCGTCGTCGATTGGGAAGAGCTCACAACGAAGTAGATCTCTCAGGCCGGTTGCGATATCGCTGCTCTGCAGTTTGTTACCTGCCAAATCTTGCCGACGGGAGATTTGTTGGCTCAGACCTAAACGGGCCTTGCATCTGTTATTACGAAAACATACAAGAGGCCATTAGTATAAAGATGGGCCACATAAGGAAGCCATTAGCCCATCTTCATTGCGATCATGAATTAAATGCGGAGTGAGGAGACGTTATAGTAATAAACTTACGATGTCATTACGGCCATGCAAAGGCTCCGACAGGGCGGAAGGTGATTCGGAATACGGGGCATCAGCGATAATGGAGGCGGTGGAACGAATCCGCCAGGAGTTGGAGCACTAGGGTCACAAGGAGGTTGCAATATATGGCACAGCACGTGCACGATGTAGGGCGAGCATTCAGATTCCACCAATAACCTAAAAAAGAACAACAACCAAAAAGTTAATAGGTTAACTTTTATTCCCGGTCTTGGAGGTTCACGGTATGCTAGATCCTAGCTATTGTTGAGGTTTCCATTGTAATTGTTAAATTTAGAAATGTCTATAAATGTCGAATCAATTAACACCAATTCAATGAAATAGTTGGTAAATGGCAACCGATACACCACCACAGTTAGGGAGGAAATAGCAGCACGCAGCAGTTCCTATAAGTCTATTGCAACGGATCATTTGCTCACCTTTTCAAGTGAATGAACAGTTAAGTGCTGGGGCCGTGTTGAGGCAATAGCAGAAGCAAATCGAGAAATTTCGGCTAAAAGCGTAACACTGGGAAAGTGACTTACTTTGCGGCTTCGTTAAGTCGGTCAACTTCGCGAGCCCCGCGTTGTCCGAGCAGGTTGGGGAACGAGGTGAAGTTGTAAGCCAAGTGGCGACAAAAGCTAAGCGAAATAGGCACACAACCCGAACGTTCTTGATAGTCTTGCGGCTGGAAAAACGTGTCGATGGGAACGAGTGGGCCTGGCGAAGTCACTGCCGGCCGAATTGTCGACGACGTCAACAGAGGCCGGGACTGGTGCCCTTTTTTAACACCCGCCGCGGAGTCAATGCCGTTAGAAGAAGGATGTGTCGGATAGGGTGGCAGGTAATTCGACAAATCATTCTCGATTGAACGGCCGTGAGTACGCTCCGAGGCAGAGTCAAGGTCCGTTCGCCTATCAACCAAGTCGGAACTCTCGTTGGCTGACATCGCAACCGACCGAGCTGAACATGAAAATGAATTATACGGTGGAATTCAAAAAATTGGGTTACTCTATAAGCTATACAAGTCAAATAGTCATTCAGGATTTCCAAGTTGAAAGGTCTAAATTACCTCTAACTTCGACCGACGACGGATCGATGTGAACAGTCACCGGAAATCTCATAGCCAATTCTTCCCTCAAGATGGATTCCATTTCCAAAGCGTCGGTCGGAGTTTTCTTCGTGGTGCAATACAAGTTGAAGAAGACGGACAGGTCGTAGTCTTCATTACTGTCAATTTAGGCCAGAATCAGTCTTTCCCTATTCAGCGTTGTTATTTGATTTGAATTTGACTAACCCTTCAAACGTCAGGATTTCTGAATGATGATAAATGTCTTTAATCGTGCTGTTTTTGAACATTTCGTCCAATTTAGCCTCAAAGTCACGAGCTTTGAGACTAAAAGCGGTGCTTTTGACATCGGCTAGATTGGGCTCGAACCAGTCGCCATCCGCAATCCGGAAAGTTCCCCGATAAGCAAACTCGATCAGTTTCTCCTGTTTGCCACTGATCACTGTGATTAAATTCAGTCTTAGATATTTCCGTCAAACGAATGGCAAGCGTTTTAACATAGGAAATGGCGTGAAAAAAAAACGAGTTATTTACGTCCGTAGTAGATGCCAAAGGCGAGTCCCGTGCCTAATAAAAAGAGGGTTCCCATCAGACAAAAGCAATGGTTACTCGGCCATCGCCTCCCGTTTTTGCTGGCGTCTCGCACTATATCATCGTAGGAGCTCAGACTGTAGGAGCTTGTTGACGGTGCACGATCGCCCTGTAAGCGATCAATCAGAATAATCACCAAATAATGATTATTAATTAAAAGATGAATTCCCGTTTTCAAGCGAGTTACATCACAGGAAATGATGAGCTTCCTTATTCAAAGCCAATCAATTTTACCTACTAACTAGCACGTGCAACGAACGTGAATTTTCCTTTTCCCCCTTATTTCTGCTTCATTGTGATTTTGTGACGGGACTGTGTAACGAATGACTGGAATGAGGAACAGCGCCACATATTGCCCGGCTATACACCTCAAGTCTCACGGTGTTGTTCGTCTAAATTGTTACAAGAAGTTCTCACACAACATTTCCTATACCAGAGGGGGGGGGGGGCTCCATATTCTCTTCAAACTGTGACAAAGTGATTGAGGCCTATAACACCTTCTGGTTGTCGGTGCTGTGGAGATAACACAATTTAGAACCGCTTGCCTTTCGTTCTGGTTTCTAAAAGTAATAGCACGAAACCTTTCCGTTTGCTGATATCACGCGGAGCTATACTGATTTGATGAACAGCCAAGAAAGAAATGTCCGAAACCAGTGAAAAATCGGTCGCGGCTCAATTGAACAAATTCGCACGGTGCGTTCACCTTACCGGTTAGTGAGGCATCATCCCTTAAATTGTTTGGCTATTCCCGTAAAAAGAAAAAGAATATAAAAACTCCACATAATAAAAAAAATTCATCATGGCAACTCAAGTCTGACGTTCGCGGTGCGGCCATCTCCTCTCTCTTATTGGCGAGCTCCCTGAACCGTTACGCCGGCCGCGGTCCTGGGGGAAGAGCGGCACTGTAGCGCGACGAAAGAGGTTGAAGAAAGCGGAAATAAATTTCTATCCTTTTTGCCTGTGGTCATTCTGACGTATTTTTACAGGTTCTCTCAGGTTGTTATTGGCATTTTTTTTCTCAAATGATATGCAGCAGTGAGTCCCGTCGTCGTCGTCAAAGAAATAATAAAGAAAACAAACAACATACCGCGCGAATTTTGTGAGTGGTGTTGAAAGGTGAAATGGAGGCGCCACGTATGCTGGCAGTCCCGTCGTCCATCCCGTGAAGCAATCCGCTGCTTTGCTGTTGAAGGCCTGAGGATGACGAAAGCACCAGCGGATTGCGCAACTTGAAAGTCCGCTCCGGCCCAAGCACCACCATCGAATCTTTGACGAAGTCTTTTTTAAAAGAAAAGTTGGTGGAGCGGCTTGCTCCTATCGTACCGTGCAACTGAGCTGTCGTCGTCTGTGAAACGAAGTAAAAACATAAATAGTTTTATGTATAGTTTTTAAAAAAGTGGCGATTCCGTCGTCCAATACTCTTTAGACTGTCTTTCAATCCATGAAATGTCTATCCAGCGGAATATGGGTTTACGCTCAACTTGAGTATCTGTGACGCGCGACGACGACAATGGGCGAAAGAAGAAAACTTGGTGGTCGTTATTGTCTCTCATCGGCAGTCAATGAGACAAAACGTTGCCGAAAAAACGTACGGGATTTTTATCGCCTACCTATTTACTCGCATGAGTCTACGAAGAGAATACGGAAATACTTTGGATGCTAAAGGTGTTCTACACGGAGCATGATTTTATCTTTTTTCTTTTACATTAGTTTTATGTTTTTCTTTGTTTTACTGGAGAGATAAGATGGTCCAATTACAACATGTCGTATTGATACAGCTTATGGTAGAGAAATGTGTCCTCTATCAATGCTGTGACAAAAACGATAAACAAATTCGAAAAAATATTTCGTGAGAAAATATCAAGCGTACCGCATGAACCTAATCTAAAACTACCGCGTGCTATACAAGCGTACATACAAATAAAAATCAGAATAAAGAATGTGAAGAAATAAAATAACCGGCTCACAATGCAATTTGAATGCAGATTGTCTGATTGTGTCCGCCAGCAGTAACGTTTCACATATTTGTCAAAAATTCGCAATTAAGAAATTGCTTCTTGTCATTTGTATTATTATTTTAAAAAATGACGCCACAAAATCACACGACGAGGTTGGCAGTGCCTAACGGAAGCTTCCGCTTTCCACCTGGTGCCTCGGCCGTTGTATGGGAGATCATTGTGACTTACGGTTTTCCCGAGATTTTTGCATTCAAGGAAACCCCATCTGTATTTAGTATTTTCAGCAGGTAAAAAGTGTGGACTGAAGCAGCAGCAGCAGCTGTCTGAAACAGCGAAGAGCCTTTTATTCCGTGCCGAAATGTAAAACAATTGATGAAAACGGAGCTAATGGCTCAACAGCAGCAAGCTTTGATTCGATATTTCGTGCGTGAACAAGTAGAGCAGAGGCATAGAGACTAGCAAATTTGCTTTCGTTTCGAAATACTTGTGTCAAGGCTGAAAAATTAAGCAGGTCGCCGTTTTAAGCCGCGTTTAGTCGTCGCCATAAGTCGGTCATCCGTCCTCGCTTACGTCGAAAGAAAAAGCTTCAATTTCTTCGAGCGCCTCCACCCAAATGTCCCGTCGTAATTAACTGAAAACGGGCGTTTCTAGACTTAACGGCACGTTTCCTATGTTTCGTGGAAAAAATCTAAAAAAAAAGTAGCCTTGCTCCAAGCTGCTTGATTTACGAGAATACGAAATAAAGGAACCGTTGGCGCGACGTGACCACCTGTTACCGGCAAGGTCTACCCAACGCGCTACTCAAATATTGCGTCTCGTATATAGACGATCCACTCGTCTAATGATAATTGACACGAGTTAGTCTATACGGCAGCTGAAATAGACGCCGGACAATTATCCTCGAGTTGAGACGCTGTAATTGTGACCCACCTGAAACACGCCGTCGTCATCGTGTGACAACCGATTGGAAAGCTTCTTCCTCGATGGCTTCTTGGGCAAAGACATGATGATGATCGTTGGTTGGGAGAAGGGGTCGATCCAAATTCAATCACTCTCTTCACAGCATCGGCACTGGAGTTGTAACGAACAGTATTCCGTGCACAGTCAATACGCGGGTGTATATCTTCGAATACAACACGGAAGAATGAGGCGAGCAAGGAAAGATCCGTCCTGTCTGGATGAAGACGGCCAACAAACTGGTAACAGACGGTGGCTCAGCCAACGACCATATCCCGTTTAGTTTGCCGGTCCTCCTCTAAAAACCGTCCACACTCCAGCAGAGCTCCCCCAACTGCTTTCCCTTCGCCAATGGGTACCGTTACTTCCTGGATTATTCGAAAGCAAATTCACTGTTATATTACTCCCCATTTCAATGAAATCATTCTCTTCAAGGACCCCTTTCCCAACTTTTGTTGTTGTTTTTACAGTTGCAAGGGAAATTTAAGATTTTCCTACTGTCGTCTCCAACTTTTTCTTCTTCTTTATTTGCCTTATTAGTTATACACTTTAGCATTTTCCATGGCTCTTTTATTTCAGATTTTAAAGATAAATTGCAGGGCTGCAATGAGATAAAAATTCCCGGAATTTGATTAAACTTGCTGACCGAATAACCGGATGGCAACAAAGTTTGTGTTAGTCTGTGACTGTTACTTAAAAGATTGCATAACAAGGATCAAAATGGTGGCCTTTTTCCATGGGTAATCCCATATGTAAACAGATTGTTGGCATTATTGGGGAAAATTGCGTCAAAATAAAAGGACGGAAAAACGGAGGAGAAAAACCCCGTGGTGCTAAACAAAAGAAGCCAACATAGCAAGTAGACTTCTTCAAGAGATGAGAGAGAGAAAATAGATCGACACGGATTAGGTATATCTGAATTCCGGCAAAGGAATTTCAGATTTCGAAATAATGATCGAAAGGAAAAGCCATCGCCGCTGCGTACGCCTTTTTTTTTGGTTAGAATTCCGCGTGTGAAAGTCGAGGTGTCAACCATTAGAGAAACTCAATGCATTTCGTTTGGTCAATATTGGTTTCAATTCCGCAACGATTCGGGTCGTAACAAGATGCGCCCCGGCCGCGTGAGAATCGGACGAAACCGGCACCCCAGATAGGAAAAGTAGACGTTCGGAACAGATGTCGTGTAGAATTATTTTTGTTTGTGTTTTTTTCTTCTTTTTTTCACGTTAAGTATAGTCCCTTCCGGCACACATCATTCCCCCAGCAGCTCCAGCAAACCACAGTAGATCATTCCGTCCATGTCGAGATTAGTATAGCCTATATAATCATTACACTGGGACTTTAGCGCAGAAAGTTTTTTCTTTTTTCCTTTTTCTTCCTAATTTCTTACTTTTTCGTACCCCCATATAATCAACTACTCCACATGATCTACATGTTTGTTTATTCTTTTCACTGGCGGGTGACCCATTTTGAAAGATGCGTCGACTCTTGTTGTTTTTCTCCATTCATCCATTGGCCGGTCGCGGACGCATGTGTGCGGTCCGATTGCTTGAGTTTCGCTATTTCATTGTAGAGACGAGAGAGCGTACACCAACGATTACATTAGTACAAAAACCTTGGCATTTGAGGTTGAATTTTCACGTTTAACCACTTGAACATCTGTTGATTACGTATATTAAAAGAGTCAAAGGACTCTTTGCATCATCTATTACATCGAACTGTATTGTCAATTATTAAGTAACGAATGGATGCTTAACCAGTAAGATAGCTAATGCTCGCGTTGTAAAATAGCTATAATCTTATTGGGTTCTCACAGTGCAAATCCTTTGACTGTTTCACAAATGACGGCCATATCGACTTGATGTTGAATAAGTAAACTACGCAAAACAGGTACTTATCTTAATCATCATCATTATCTTAATCGGAAAAAAGGTGGAAGGTATTGTTTTTTGGCAACTGTTGATCACCTAGTAGACTGGCTCGCTCCCCTCTAAAAATAAAAATAAAATTTCGAATTGATCTTATTTCTAGTTCACGCCCAATGTAGATCAACGGAACGAGGTTGCAGCAACTTTCGTCAATCAAAAGCGTGAATGAGGTTCTTTTCAACCCACGCAAGTCAATATGCCCACGCCAATCGGTTGTAATCACGAAATTGGGAATGCATTGATATTTCACGAAGATCGTTATTCAAGTAGAAAAAAACTTCAAGACGCCACGACTTAATGAACACGGAGATAAAGGAGCAAAGGGAAAGATGGCTTGTGTTTGGTCGTGCGGGGTAATCCAGTTCAAAAATTTCATGTCATGACTTCTCGTCGTGGGTCTCGTCGCTTGAATCGACTAGTGGCAATTGATCGACCTCATTCCCTTCATTTGTCGCCGTCGTTATGGTTGTGATGGTGACAACAGTTTCCAGCTAGATCATCGTCGATAAATGAAATAATAATAAAATGCAAATGAATAAAAATTGGGTTCAGACGAAAAGCCGGAATTATTTCGCTTGAAACTAGGTGATTACCTCAATTGTGTCTCGGCGTCTGAGATCCATGATCGATAGAGCGGTGAATGAGGAAGAGGACGACTCGCGACTGAAAGGTTGTGGGGCGGGTCGTTTCTTCCTACGTAGTGACGAGGTACTGGTGCGGCACTTGGACTCTGTGTTGACAAACAATCATTTTCAAAAATGTTTTCGAAAATTGGAAAGTTATTCGACTTATCAATAGAGGGAAGAGGAGGATGGCGGAGGATTCTAGATTTCCATTTATTGTTCGTTATCTTGTTTTCGTTTTTTAAAATATAAAGACCATTCTTTTGTAGAAGAATAAATCGGTGTCATCAAGTCTTACGACTTGATTCAAGAGTTTAAATTTCAAATGTTTTACAAAATCACTGTCATAAACTCAAAACTCGAGGTCCGCTTTACTTTGGCTACATAGCAGACCTTTTTTTTATCATTTTTCGTCGAGTAAATATTTTGTAAGAGAAAGACCAAATTTAAATTTTTTTTCTCAAACTCATTCTAGGATTTTACGCGGATTTTACGCGCAGACATTACTTACCAATGGGTGTAGTATCTCGAGACATCTCACGGTGAACGTTACAACTTGGCAGCACTTCCTCATCTACAATCGGTTCGAGATTCTCTGGCTCTGTCCTGTTTTATCGAATTTAAAAATTTAATTACAATTTAGAACTTAACTACAACTAGCTACTTAACTAATTACAAAGTAGAATTTAAAAAAAATGTACAATAAAATATTACTTTTCCCGTACTGCACTAGTACTTGATGGTGCGCGTTTATGACGAGAGAAAAAGATTTTGATAGGAATCCATTTACTCTTTTTTCTGTTATTGTTCTCTTCCGATCTTGCATTCTCGGCGGACGGATTTAACTTTTCATTGTATTGATTTTTCTTGATTACGTCAGAAAACATGATAGACACAGTTGTAGAGAGATATAATTCAAATATTAATAAGCACCAGGTTCCAGCCAAAACTCAATTGAGAGAATCAGAGAAGCATACAGCGACTTTTATACTCTCGCTCGCTGACATGTCTAAATACAAAAGTGACGCACAGCGACGGAAAGAAATTAATGGGTTAAAATTTCGCATTTTAGACCGCAATGACGCACTGCAAATGACTGTATGTATAAAACTGCCGCACGCACTATCTTGGTTGACAGGATATTCGATTCCGGCTACGCATTTACGAGAGGATGTTTTTCTCGGTTTTTTTCTATTCTGCCTTAACGCAAAAGTTTAAATTAAGGAATGAATATGTTTAGGTCTAACCCTATTCCGCTTCATTCTGTGAAACTGATTACACTAAACAAAAGGAAACAAAACCCGTGGGTTTTCCACTAACCAATTGCTTCGCAATCCAACCTAATGTATAACCTTGTAGTTCTACGGTAATACCGCAACTCCCAAGGACAACGTTTAAAAAACCAATGACATTTATTGTCTGCATATGTTGTGGTTTCCGTGCCAGATCGAACAAATTTGAATTCCGGTCGTGCTGCCAGTAGAAGCGCTAAGAGGAGGAGTTTTACACCAAAAAAGGTTTACAATCCATCCAACGGATATCGGAGACAGACAGAATTTGTGGTTTTCGGAAGGGTGTCTCAAAAATGAAGTGATATTTTTTAGATTTGTGTTTAAATCAATAATTTATTCACAATCATCATATCATCATGTCATCGAATCTTCTTCCAAGCTCGGCGAGCATTTAAACCAAGATAATTGCAGCAGATCGACAATAGCATAGCCACATAACGACAACACAGTATTTCAAACAAAGTGCTTGCTAAAAATCAAATTTTTTTAGTCTATTGAACAAAATACCTGGTTTGAAGGGAGTGACAAAGGCGTGTCCTCCGCTGCGAGGCACTATCGTAGTTGATTGTGCAGCCTTAGATGGTTTATATTGCGTTCTGTTTTTTTTTATGATGGCCTACGATATAATGTACGTTCGGTTGTGATCTACGAACGAACGGAGACGACAGGCGAATCAAATATTAATCAGGATCGATTGTAGAATAAAGAATTTAAATCCAGTTCTGCTTTCGAGATCTGGTTTTCGACGCTTTCGTATGCGAGGACAATATCACAATATAATCGATCCCATATGGCAACAGTTTAAAACTGAAAATTTAATTAATTTAAAATTTTTTACTTTAGATTTTGTTTTAATATTATTTATTAATTTAAAATTTTACGTTTGTTCAATAGTTTTTGCATAAAGATCAAGGGTAAATTATAGGAACATTTTTTTAACCAGGAGGTGTCGATTTTGGACTTTTTGGCGTCATCAGGTCCCTCTTTGTGTTTTTGTTTGTGTGTTACTGTGTGTTACTTACTCATAACCTAAATTCGATCATGACCACTAGATGGCATCATGTATTTTTATGTTTTGTTTTTATACCAGCCGATAGAGGGTTGAGGCGGAGGCAGGGAGACTCACGAAGAAAAGCAAAGTTCCCACTTCCTTCTTATACGCCAAGCTGAGAGGGCAGCTTAGAAGGAGCTTTGAATTATCAAAGCTCCCTCTTATTCGAAGCAAACCTCCAACAATAAACCGGCTAGCTATCCGAGATAGCTGCTATCCCTTGCGAAAATTGTTAGTAGAAATATATATTTTTAGAACTTCCTATTTATTATTATATCTATTTAATTCTAATCTCATATCCCTTCTTGGTGTCATCCACAACACCACATAACTAAATCATCCAAGATTTGAAGGGAAGGACATACTTTGGATAGGGTTTGCGCCAATTTGTTGTGGGTTGGCTTTCGGAAAACAGATTCGCTTTTGAAACACTTTTTATCAGATTTCCCCCTTCTGAAAACCACCAATTCCGTCCGTCTCCGGAATCCGTTGGATGGATAGTAAACCTTTTTTTTTTGTGTAAAACTCCTCCTCTTAGCGCTTCTACCGACAGCACGACCGGAATTCAAATTTGTTCGATCTCGCACGGAAACCACAACATACAGACAATAAATGTGCATTGGTTTTTTAAACGTTGTCCTTGGGAGTTGTGGTATTACCGTAGAAACTTCAGTAGAAACTTCAACTTAAGTTTCTACGGTAATATTAATTAACAGCTCCTAATTTTGAATAGGAGCTGCTGGCGCCAGATTGTTATCGAGGACTTAGAGAAAAAGTGAGGAACACAAAAAGAAAGTATTTGATGAGAGGGGATTAGGGGGAATGTTTTTTCTTGAAATTGTGAAATGTCATTCTAGCTTCTGACGTTTTGATCCAGTTGGCTCCGCGCCCTCCTCGCTCAGTCTTTTGACCTGGCGGCCTTCATCCTCTAAAATTCCAATAGATAAAAATTAGTTTTTTAACAATTATTATTTAAATGGAAAATTTACCTTCAAGCAAATTAACGTCTTCATCCATTGTCAGATCTATCGTTGACGCTGAAAAGCAAAAAAAAAAAAACATTTTATGTATTAAAAATTTTTAAACTAATCATTTTTGAATTTCTTACCAGCAAAAGATCTTTCCAGCTCGGCTATGCTATCATCATCATTTACCTCCTCAGCAACAACATCGTCACGTGGAATCCACTTCCACTCTCCCCACTCTTCTCCATTTCATCGTTTTCATCTGTAAAGGTATGAATTAGTTTTTTAAATTAAAGATACAACAATTTTAGTTACCAATGTAGTGTAAATCATCCAAATCAATAAGCTGGGCTCGATCTCCTTCGTAGAAGTCTTCTTCTCCAGGTTAGTCATAGTAAAAAAATGGGGACATGAAAAAAGAATTTGAATTTAGTGAAGATATGATTTTGAAGATGTGAATTTTTTCATTGCCCTTTCATGTGTTTTGCTTCAGGCTGCCCTTCGTTCTCTAAAATTGAAATTGAATTAATTAAAACTTTCTCTTTTCGCTTAGGCTACCCTCATCATTCTTACCTGATGAATTTTCAGCAGGTTCTTCGCCTGAATCATCACTACCACTCTCCCCAGTCTCCTCCATTTCCTCGTTTTCATCTGTAAAGGTATGAATTAGTTTTTTAAATTAAAGCTATAACAATTTTAGTTACCAATGCTGTCTAAGTATTCCAAATCAATAAGTTGGGGTTGATCTACCTCGTAGTCCATATGATCTCCATCGTCTCCAGGGTAGTCATAGTTCAAAATTTGCGCGAATACCTGTTTCCGATTCATCCACGGTTCTGTGTCTGGTGACAGTTAAAAAATAAGAACCTGGCAACGGTGGTCAAAAAGCGGGAAAAAAACTGAGTAGACGACGTCGAAATTACCTCATCATTACTTGAACTATCTTCCATCCTTTCTCCTTCGTTGTCAGTTTCTTTTTCTCTTTTAGAATCCTCGCGCCTTTGTGTTTTCTTTATTCATTTCAGTTCGCCATCTCCTAGATTGCTATCTGGAAGGCAATTTATTATTTTGGGTTAGATCTATTATGTTGATGTTAATTTTCATTACTTAAAACTGTTATCATCAAACTCATCGTCGATGGTTTCGTTTGCTTTCCCCATGACTTCTTGTTCCTCTACAACAGAACTAATTTCATATTTTCTCCCTAGCTCATTCTCTTTGTTTCCCAAAAAATATTCAGTAACCTCCATAAAAAACTTAAAGTAAAGGTTTAAAAACCCATTTTAAATGAAATTTTACCACAGACAAGGAAGTGAAAGACTACGAACGGCCCTTTATGGCTGAGAAGATTCTTCGAGACGATTTTTTAATTATTTTATCCAAGTATTCAGTATGTATTAAGTCAACCAATAAATAAACTTACAATTTGTTGTCGCAACTCTCAACTTCTTTTTCGAAAAGTTTTGTGTTTTCAGGGGTCGAATTCCGAACGTCGACTTAGACTTGACTTGGACTTGACTTAGGCGTTTTTCCTACTTGACTTGAAAATTTTTTCAGACTTTAATCGAAGTTGAATTCCGAACCAAAAATCGTTAGAAAAAAAAGAATAATTTTGAACTTTAATGACTTGAAGTCTAGAACTACATGAAATTTTAAGTTACCTTTTATTACTCCTTCTTTATTCATGAGTTCAAAGTCTTGTAGTTCCTCACTTTCATTTGAAAAGAGTGTTAACACAGACTGAGAGTAAATTTTAGCTTCTATTGATTTTAAAATTTTAACTTACGATGATTGGTTTGTGGATCGCAAGCAGTGTTCGAAAAATGGTGCATCAAACCACATCTGAAAAAAGTGACAAATTATACTCTCTTATCTGGGAAGTTTTATTTGTTATTTAACTTACTTTTCAGAAAGATATACAACTTCTAACAAGTTCTCCAAGTTGTTTTCAATAATTTCAAAAATTTTATAAAATTCAAAAAGCCGTTTGTAAAAAAAAAGAAAAAGATTGAAAACTTGGGGTTCAAAAAGTCGAAAGATTTGCAAGTTTTTTAAATTGGTAAGTGAAGGGTGCCGGCATTTTTACCGGTATGATTACCGGTCTCACCCATGTATGGAATGGCCAGAACAGCCATTTGACACCAAAGAAATTGTCATTAAATTTGTTTTAAATGAACTCTGTAGCAAAGTAGTTAATAGATGCATAAAACCTCTGAAAAAAGTGAACCGGAAAAAATGGTCATTTTAAATACATGATTTTTTTCAAAATGATTGTAGCTAAGTAAGTGTGGTTCTAGCCGTTTCCAGTTTCTTTCTATCAGCACACCAAGCTGCTGCAAAATGTTTATAACCAATACAGAGCGGTGGGCATTTTTTAAAAATTAGCCTTTATAGACATTATTATCTTGTAAAATAACACGCTGCCAGAAAATAAATTATTTATTCATATGAAGTAGTTTGTCTCCATATTCTTTAGAATAAAATAGAGGGAGGGTTAGTTGATGAAATGTATTAGCTGGACTGAATCTAAAATTTCTGGTATCCCAATATTCAATGTGTTAAACACAAAAATAGTTTTTTGAGCGAAAAATAGATCATTCCTTTTTATATTTTCAGAAATAAAACTTCGCATGATTACACAAAAATTGATATACGTTCAAGGTGCCTATTGTAATGTTGTCGGTCAATATGTCGAGTTAAAGGTATAGCTACTTGACATTTTTTCCGCCATCCTGTTGTTCGTATTTTTTCACCTTTTTAGATGGGCGCGGTGGTATTGAAATTTCTGCGAGTAACTAACAGGATTCTTCTACAGTAACACCTGAAATTTTTAATAAACATATATGCTGTTAGTGTCCTTTCTGTTAAAGCCCAACATTTTTTTGATTCGTCTCACCAGCACAGTTATCATTTGTAACCAGTGTGGTAACATCATTTAAATCACAAATATCCATGGCGATTTCCGACTGAGGAATGTCTTCTTCAGTATTGGCAGCTGCTTGTTTCATTGACAAATTTTGAAGAAAGGTTATATAATTTAATCAGTTTACCAATATAAATATTATTCTTGCCTGGGCGTCCTATTTTCGGTGGAGTGTCCACCACTTCCATTATGCAACATTCCGCCTTTCGTTTTCTACTCGGTTTTCTACTTGTTGCTGATTCGCAAACAACATCTGGGATAGGAGGAAATTTTGTCAGTACCACAGAACGCTTCAATCTTCTTCTATTAGGTTCATAGCACGTTTCTTCAAAATGAGCTTGGCAGATAAAAGTATTATCGTAGCCTCTGCCGGTCTTTAGTTTAAAGGTTCCCTCTCTAAAACCACTGTTTGCATTAATTAAGTTGAAACATTGCAATCTTAATAGAGGGTCACATGGAATTTCATGATAACTAATTCCCCTAGTTGCATTTGAATTATTATTACAATTTAATATGTCACAATACCAAACCATTTCTTTTCAAAATTATTTATTTTAAGACTATGTCCTAATTGACTTACTGCTAAATTGTTCTGCTTGTGATTGCCACTTTGTTTCTTTTAGTGATAAACAATACATTATTAAAAAACGTGTATTTGCATTCAATTGAAAATATTGTTTTCATTTTTTTAAGATTTAATTTTTAAAATTTTTAAAAATATGTTTATTTGGGATTCAAATTTATTTTTGCTGTTGAGAATGTAGTTGGCGATCTGAGCGCTAGAGGCGCCACCTCCCGGGAAGATTGAACGGAAGGGGATGGGTTGAAAAAGCTACACTACAGGGGTATGGCTCGATCTCCGGCCTAGGGTTAAGTAGGCCATGGCTGACGCATCAGTTATGACAGTGATTTAGGGGTTTGGAAAGCCATAGGTCATGTCTAGTTTGCACAAGACGGGAAAATTCTTGAAGCAAATCATGTGATCTATAACGAAAAAGCTAATTTGCTTATTGCCCGCGTTAATGTGCGCCTTCGAGAAAGCAACGAAGAAGTTCTTTTAGCAGAATGTGTGGAACTAACGCGGGATTTAAAGGAAGGTGTTCTGCAAGAGGTACGTTACCTAGTGGCGGATAAAAGCCGCCTAGCAGCCGTTACCGCAAGAAGATCTGAAGAAGGATCCAAAACAACATTTACGCAAGGCGTTTATAGTCCCTGCTATCCTTGTTAAACAGACAAAAATCGCTCAAGCGCGAGAAGTGGTCCGAGATCATCTTGAGAAAAGAATTACGGCAACATATGTGCATATGGAATTCCTTGGCGTTCCCATTTTTTATGCCCCTTACCTAAGCTTACCAACAGACGTTCAAGTGGGTTTTTAGCCCCCACTTTTACAGCTTTTATAACCCTTGGGACTTCGATCGGCATTCCCTATTACTGGGCCATTAATGAGATTAGTGATTTAATTCTCACTCCTTTTATAATGACGAAACAAGGTGCTCTTTTGGGGGCCCAATACCAACATCGGTGGGTTAAGGTGGCTTTGAATTTAACAGGTAGCATGAGCGGTACAAAACCTGTCAAATTCGTCATCGCCGACGATGAAATTCAAAAAATTTGAAGTTTCGGAGGTCATTTTTTAGCACAAGGCCATGTCAATTTTAATGAAAAATTACGTGCCCTTTTAGCCGGTAAATATGTCAGCCATCGAACCTAATTTCGCTCTTTCCGGGAGCTTCCGCCCTTTTCGGGCATTTGGGGTGCTCTCTTTCTTGACTCGGATTTGAAGTTGGAACGCTTTTCACAACGAGATTATTTTTTAATGGAAGGAATCTTATATCAGGGCCTTCAAGATGAAAACATCTCAAGACAAACCCCCATACTGGCTCCTGTCCTCACTTATCACCAAACAACAGCTCCTCTGTGGAGAGGAACTTACGCCACGTTAGATTCCAACTTGGTTTCTCTTCACCGTAAGGAAGAAATAATTACCAGCAAGCCATTATGATTGGAAGCTTGAATATTCCCATACATGACCTCTTCAGGCTAATCAAATGCGTGATTCAAAGTGCCTTTAGAATCCCAAGGGCAGACCTTTACCATACTCGCTTCACACAACCCCATTGAACCCTCTCAAATCATGTCAAAGGGAAATGTCTGACGTTTTTTGCCTCAAGCAGGGGTTAAATGTCGATGACCTTTATTTAATTAGGCGACGATTTTTGAACCCCCTGTCCAAATCATAGGTCACCCACCCTTAAAACTTCTTCTCAAATTCCTGATAAAGACAGCAAAGGGTTTGAGTTAAATGACGCCAATCTTTTCCAACGAAGCCGTTTTCCAGGGTTCGATCTTATCGATGATGGCTCTTGCGTCACCTATGGTGCTTTTTTATGCCTCAAAGAACCTTCTCTGTTAGGACGCGGCTGTTTATAGGCCAAACACATTGTTTCTCTAAACCAAATCCCTTAGTCCAGGGAACAGGTATCTACAAAGGTGTTTCTGATTATGTCGGTCACCTGCAAGCAGATCCTCATCCCTGGATCAGTCTTGACGGACGCATCAGGCTGTCTCGTGATGAATTACAAGCTGTCTTTAGTGAGGCTTCGGCAGAGTTAGGACCTGAAATCAGTCGTGTGGGCCTAAACTACATCCACTTGTCCCCCTCTTCTTCATTAAAAGATGAAAGGGAACCTCCCCCTCGAACAGCTGGGCCTAACCTTGGGTTCGCGTTTCAACAGATCCTGGTTAATCACTTTAAGCTAATTCCGTGGATTGAAAGAAGGTGGACTTTTATCACAAGTCGCAGAAATCATTTATAAAAATGAATGTTAAGTGTACGAGGTTGTCTTGGACGCTCTTATTATTGGGACAAAGATATTCGCCAAGGCACAATCTTCATCGTGACTATCGGCTTTAGAAATCTGTGATCAACAGGATATAGTGGCTTTTCCCAAGGTGCTTTCACAACACCAGACGGAAAGTGCTTGAAGAAATCAAATTTTAGGAATGTTTTTTTTCCTTTTCTCCTACAAGGTAACCCAGGTATAACCTATCAGATGAACAAGAAGTCGGGGACAGTGGGATTTTGGGACGTAAAATTCACAAATGAATTGGCTAGGGTTTAAAAATAGCAAAAAACTCTCAGCTGCCCTCCGTTCTGTCAAGTTTCCATTGAAATTCACAAGCCATAGGGTTAAGTAAAAGGACGAATTACTGTATCTGCTGGTCGCTCTTTCTATGGAAGTAACGCTTTTTTGGTTTTTCTGATACAGTAAAGAAAAATTCTTTCTACGAGCTGGATTGCTTTTGTTTTGATTTTTGCTTTTTGAGTCGTCGAAAGCGCGACGGATATTTATATCCCAAGCATGCCCCGACTTCTCTTAGATTCTAAAACCTCTGAAGAAAACGTAGGCCTCACCATTAGTGCCAATTTCTTTGTCCTCTGCCTTATGGGCCCTATCTATGGCCTTTTTTCTGATGCTTTAGGACGGCGCAAAGTCTTTAGTGCAGGCATGCTTTTCTTCACCCTTTTTTCTTTTCTTTGTGCCCTCCCCACAACGATTGGATCCCTTATTTGTTTTCGCTTTCTCCGGGGATTAGGATCTAGCGTGGCATGGATCTTGGGCCTGTCCATCGTCAAGGATATTTATCAACATCAAGAGAGCTTTAAGATGCTCTCTGTCATCGGCTCTGCAATCGTTCCAGGGTTGGCCCCCGTTGTAGGACGGTATATCGCTATTTTTTCGGGAATGGCGTCTGATTTTTTTGGACAGTTGCAGGCTTAGCACTTCTAGCTCTTTTCTTTCTCACCTTTACATTTCAAGAAACTCTTCCTCCAGAAAAAGACAAAAAGTTGATCTCCGAGTTGCCATGAGCAACTACTGGCGTCTTTTGCGAAATCGTCGTTTTGTCTAACATGTTTCTATTTCAGGACTCATGTTCTCAGGCCTCACAACGAATGTTTCAATCTGTCTTTTTTATTATATCGGACGTTTGAATATTTACTCTGAAAAATACGGTTATTCGAACCGTGTCTAAATGCGGTCTAGGTGATACACCAAATATTTAAGCATCTAAGGCCAATTGTAAATCAGGTTGACCAGCAATGAGAATAGATTTACAGACAGATATTTACAGACTTAATAATGCTAATTTTGAGTTTCTTTCTTAAGTCCAATCGATCTGTTCCTTCTCTCCCTTTATCTTAAAATAATAAGTAATAAAATGTTTTCTCAAAGTACCGAAATTCTATTGCCGATAAAATTTTGTCTCTTTATCGTACAACACTCCAACTTAACGTATCAACAATAAAACTTTAAGCTTAAATATCTAGAGACGTTATTTTTATTCGAGATAACAACCCTAAAAAAACGATCCTTAATTAAAGTTACATTAGGAGGGTTTAAAAAATAAATTAAAGATTTTATATGCGTGTACTCTTTTGAATTCCCAACTACAGATGAAATAGGAAATTTTTCAAAATTTGCTGTTTTGATGTTTTTTTAATAATTATGGTTTGTTTAGAAGTGGTTCATTTGAATAAATTTACACCAGAAGAATGCGCTCAAGCTACTGGAGGCACTCATCGAAATTCTCCCAATCGAATCCATCCCTGCTGTAATCGTTAAAGAAGCAAATCTCATTCCTTCACTAGATGATGACTATAAGGAACAGGGCATTGGGCTTGAGGGACTTGTTTTTGCTGGTGGGGAAGTGAGAGATGGAGGAAGTAAAGAAAGTAATGTGGGTGAGAGGATTGAAGAGAATAGAGTGAACATGAAAGTGAAAAAGAAAGTGGAGTAAATACAAAATAGGGAGAATGCAGGGAAAGTGAACGAAATGGAGGTGACGTGACCCTCGGTATACGAAGCCGTCGGCGTTGCCGTTCACCGGCAGGCACAATTTCTGCAGGACGTCGTCAGGTACATCAAGACTTTCGAGAAACTACACAGCAATAAAGATCATTTCGTAGTGGGGTTACCAGACGTTTTTAGGGTTTTTTTCCCACCCACAACAGCAGCCATTCAACTTCAAAAACACCAACATATTGAAATTCAAATGAGATATCTTGCATCTCTTAGAAGTGAAAATTAAGCCTGTACAATTACAAGAAGATCAACAGTATAACTAGTAAATATAGAGCAAGATTCGCCTACAATTTAACAAGATATGAAGCGCAAATTTCAATGGCTAAACGTCAAGATGAAATAGAAGTGATAGAGTGTGGTGACTTCTCACTGTTAGAACCATCCCACCTAGGACATATGCATGTGCGCACTCCTGTGTTCTCTTCATATTCATGTGGATTCATTATGTTTGACGAACAGAAAGAATGCTCATTCCATTGGAGAGTAAGATCTAATGTCAATCGGAAGTTAGCCTTTGCATTTGCATTCCACCGAATGGGGCTCGGTCTCAACTACAGCATCACAGTTGAAAAGAAAAATGAAGATCTACAGGTCTTAAATGGATTTCCAATGCCAAGCACTTCGGCATGATCCTACTCTGAAATGAAATTATGGATTGAATGATAATATGAAGGCAGAAATGGTATGACTGAAATGGATAAATGAAGCATAATGTTGATGAATTGTTGCTGTCTGCCTTCACCAACTCGTGACTTAAAGATTCATTTTGCATCGCCGGATTCAATCGCAAAATATTTTGTTTGAGAGATATTAGATTGATACGTGGCAAATTGCCAAATTGAATCAGTTGCCCGTTGTTCACTGGAACTATAGCGATCAATGTAACCCAATTGCCATCCACTGACTTTCTTGACCAATGTGACTGCGTGTCTTTCCGGTAAAGCTGACGTTATTAACGTCTCGCCAATAACATGGATGATACTGGACAAGTTGTCATCCGTTGTGAGCCAGTGTGTAGTTCATAAAACGTATTTGATATTTGCATTTGGTCCACTTTGCTCCAAATGTAACGTGAAATGGTACTCAACGAGACAGCTCAACTTGTGCACCGAATACTTTTAATCATGATCAATTTGGTAGGTAAAGTTGCGTGACCACCTACCAGTCATTACTTTTCGCACTGAGGAGTATGCTATGACGTGTTTTTACCGGTTTTTACATTGAAGGTCTAATTTCACTCCTATGAAATCAATAATTACAATGAATAATCAATGATTTCAATTATGAAATCCTTATTTCACTCCTTAAATCGATTAATCTGGTCCATCGCTTCATTAATTCATTTTCATAACCTCTAGTTATTGGTGGTGAGCTGCTTGCTGGATTTCCGCCGCTAAAGAGATTGACTAGCACTTATGTAAAGAAAAAAAAATATATCATGAACGATTCTTATCATATATAAAAATTTATTCCTCACCAAAGATGGATTTTCAATTTGTTTTTCTCCAGCCAACTTTTTGTTTCTTTACCAGCTCAAGTTTTGATCAGCAAATTAAATTTGGCCCACAGACCAACCGACATGACGAAATGACACGCAGTGAACACAGCATCCTTAAGATCCTTCCCACCGAACTACTTTGTAGAATTATGAAAAATCAAAGTAAAACATTATCAATTTATTTTACAAATGATGAAAAGAATATCAAACTCCTCCAAATGTTCCATAGACTAGTATCTGGCCAACAAAAATCTAAACCTTCTGATAAATGTATTAGAAATTGTCCCTTCCGGTTATACATCGTTTCAGGGTTTCACGTTAGACTGTCACTTAAAGTGGCACTTGCATGTGAATAAAAAAATCGCGGCTGCAAAAAAGAGCATTTTTCTCGATTAAATCAAGCTTAAAATCCTACTGGTTCTACGAAAAAAACGACTAAAATTTCTCTATGTTACAGCTATTAGCCAATTGTACTGTATGGCTGCTCCGTTTTGGCCCTTTTTCTTTTCACTAACAAGAAAATTAAGCAGCTGCGATCCTTCCAGTGCACAATTATGCTTATCTCGACCAGTGCTTTTTAAAACCGTCTCCTCTGAAGGTTGTTTTTTTCCTTAACATAATTCCTATTGATCTGCGTGTACGTGAGATTAATCAACTTCGGTACTGCACTGCATCTGATGGTTTGTTTTCAGTGGCATCACTTTACTGGCTTTAGGCTCCCGCCTTGTTCAATACCCTTTCCAAAATCCGACTCTCACACCTCACAGTCTCACAGATAGAATGTTAACTATTCTTTGCCACCGTATATATTTGCCCTTGAACTACTCCGTCCGACGATTTTTATTTCACTTTAGCTCTCTCTGCTTCGTCATATCGATACTGCCTTCTATTGACTTGCATTACTCACGTTCTTTATTTTAATAGTGCTGCTGACTCTGTTTTTCTTGCTATGCAGCTTTCTGTCTTGCACGCGATAAACAGAGCCTGCCAAGAGATAAGGGGTGGGTTTACTGCTAAAACGTGCCCAGCAACACCAGAGATTTCGATTTCGTCCGCTATGGCTCCACGCTTTCTGAGTCTGTCGCGACTATGTGTAGACTTGCTGGCATCACTCCGCGATAAAATTTGAATTTTTAGCAAGTAAAACGAAAAACTTCGGCTAGCCACCATGGGATGCTGTTTACCACGAGATAGTTTTCAGGATGTAACCCAAATCCTACCTACCAAAGCCTCCTGTCATAACGCCATAAAAAGTCTGACTCAGATCATGTGACTGATAGAAAGGCAGACCTGCTCAAATGTTCATTCTGTCAGGGAATTTTTTCCCTCAGTCGAATCAGCTTGTGAAATTCCCACCTACCAGCTTTGTGCTGAAGTGACGTAAATTCTTACTGGTCACTCGCTCCTGTACACCCATCAATATCGATTTGATTTCCGTGTTGCCCATGCAGTTATGTGCCGGAGACGGCTGAACACTTTTTTTTTATTGCCTCTTCTCCTCTAACCAGCGTCTTCTATTTAGGTTGGCGTATGGAGTACAATTGAAAGCAATTCTAGTATTTTTTTCTTATATGAACAAGAAGCAATGGCGTATCATAGCTATTGGCTACTGAAACAATATTTTACCTTAAAATCCACTTTGTTTCTTTATTATGCGATGATTTAAGGGAAGTGCTTTATGTTTCAATATCTTGTTTGCTTGTAGAAATTCTATTTTATCTTCTACCGTTGCCGTATCCCATTTTTTTGTACCATCTTACTTATACATTTATCTTATCTCATACCCATATATTCTGGGTATGAGATCCTTATCCTTTCCTGGTATATCAGTGGTTCAGAAAATAAGCATCTACAGTAAGTCAATTCGGTTTCTTCCGAAGGCGACGAGACGGTCTTTGAGATGTGTCCCAGTAGTTTCCAGTTGATTGACTTTCCGACATTTTTCTGCATGCTTTTAAAATCAACAAAACGGTTATGCGCAGTGATGACACAGTAATTTGCAGGTCAATCTTGCTGATTGATGGAACTGTTGGAATGGGACACTGTGACACGTAAGTTTGATGCACCAGAATCCCTACTCAATCCAATTCTTAAGAGAGCTTTGATGAGATCAGTATGAGGTACTGCTTCTAGAGAGGAGATTTTTATGAAACATGGAATGCTTTGAATTATATTTTCTTCTCGAAGAATACTCCCTCATTTGTAACTCCTTTTTTGTCTCTGATAAGACGATGAATTTACATTTTTAACCTTTTGAACGTCACAGTAAAAATAATTAGCTAAGATACATTCGATTTTTTCTTATGCTACGCTTGATAAGGTCTCCTAGACGAAAGTGCAATACGATTGAGTAAATATAAACAGTGGTTCCTGCAACTTCAGACCAGAGATGAATTACTAGTGTTGACAAATGCAACATACTTTTGGTGGATTCCAAGATTGTATTGGTTTAAGTATTGTATTGTATGGTATGTATTGTATGTTTGTTTTGTATTGGTATTGTAGGGTTTTAGTACCCAGCCACTCCAATCTGCTGAGGAGTTTTAAGTGTTGCTGGTTGGATTAATAATTCCTCATTCAATCAGATCTTTACTTGTATTCGACACCGTTGTCAGGAAGTAAAACGCCAATAGATCTTCATGTCTCCGTTTTAATATTTTGAATTTGCTAATTTTCATCTGATTTCTGGCAGTACCAAATCTAGGAACGCCCCCCCCCCTAAAAAAAAAATATTTATATGTAGACGGAACCATATGGAGACGAACTAGGAATTGGTTTACATAAATGGATGATGAATTGATGATGAATGAGGTTGTTTGAATGTGGCCTAACGTAAGGAAGTCCCCACAGAAAGGTGTTGGACTAGACGAATTTTCAATGTTTAGTCCATCGATTATCTTACAAGAAGAAGATGTGATGTACCTTGGAATGGCCAGCATGACCTCAGCACTCTTGCCAGATCTGCATTGAGTTAAAGATATGTCTGCTGACCAGTGCTGCAGTGTGGTTGCATCGGATACAGCGTATTTTGTATCCTAGAACTAAAATTGGGGAAAATATCGAAAGAAACTGATGTGGTGTGATGATATTTTTTACAAAGAAAAATGCGTAAGGGAAGAATGCATCGTGACAACGGCACCCAGAAAAGGCTAATTTGCCGTATACCTTGGACACAGACGATGGGGATTCTTGATCACATTGGCCTCGTCGCTAATTGAAAGCTGCCCTTATCGGGAAGGTGAAACACATAGTCACTTGTTGAACATACTCAACGTCGGAGTGATAAAAATACTGATAGGTTGCTGTTGCTCGCCGCAATCGAATGAATCGTTTTTTTTCAAGCGAGTTTTCCGAAGGATTTAAAAATAAAACAACGGGTTACTGGGAGGCAATTCACGCCTATAAGAGATTACACGACAACCTCTAATTGCGTCAACAGGTGACATAGTCACTGGAACTCGTGAGAAAGTGAAGGGTATAAGAGACACTTAGCGTAAATGTATGCAACGGCTGAAGAACGTTGACTCAGTAAAAATCAGATGGCTTCTTATATCAATTCGAGGATCTTTCGGCCTTCGACCGTGTGAGAGTGCGATGGGATGGTCCCCATATCTTTGGTTATAGCTTTCTTTTTCCTTGATCGTGGTAGCTGCAGGCGGGCCATCGGCAGCCTCAGGGAGCAGTTCATTGGTGGAGCACAAACAAGTGTGTGGGGTAAGTCGCCGGAATAGAGGGACTGGAAAAACACCTTTCCGTACACGGAAAAGACATGATAGAGGAAGAACCGGCCGCCACTGCCTAGTATCAGCCATCGAATTTCTTTTAATTCTTGGACGTGGAGCTTTCGGGAGCGTCGAACTGCAAACTGCAAACACTAATACTGTTACTGAAAAACACTATAAAAGCTAAGAAAAAGGAGCTTCTTCCTCAGTCTTGTTTGTTCAGTCATTGTTAATTGTAACAATAGTAATACACCTAGTTAACTTGAACACGCCTCGTTACAATATTATAATAACACATGCTGTATATCCGTAGGTATAAAAGCGCGACTGAAACGGTGATCGCGCACGTATTTGTATGCATTGCCATTATTGTATTTGCAATAACCTTGCTAGTGTTATAATACAGGGCATCCTTCCACAAATCGTTTCTCCAATTTTTACCCAACACCTTGTAACACGCTTGTTGCAAATGCTATATTTTTGGCTATAATACTTGAATTCGTCAATAGATAATCTCGTTTCCTGCTCTATGATTATCTCGCTCTTGCTCTTACTAGAATGCATAGTAACGCCTACAGGTTCCAACTTATGATCCTTCATCAAGTGTGATTCTGTTTGTTGTAATTTTCAGTAATGATTACATCATCAGAAAATAATTGCATTCAAAATTAAATCGAATGATAAAGAATTTGATATGATCTTATTGTTGTTATGAATTTTTATGAAAGTATCCCTTTTGTAAAATTGGGATTAACGTGAATGAATAGTGCACAACTAATTTAACATACTTGTCAAAGTTCCAGACTTTTTTAGTATAGAAATTTAGTGAATTTTAAATTAAAATTTGTTTTTTTTTTAATTTTAAACGATTTCTCCCTTGTGCAGAGTTGTCGCATCTTCCCAGATGCGAACTGAACAAAAATAAAAAACCAGAATGGGAAAAAATTAAGGAAATTTAAACCTTCCTCCTATAACACTAACAAAATACAGGTTTGGGATAATGCGACAACTCTTCACTTAGGGAAAAGAGGGGAGAAAACGGTTCAAATAAAAAAAAACGATTTTTAATTCAAAATTTATTCGAGTTCTATTAACTCAAAAAATCTGGAACTTTGATAAATTCCAAAGCTAACGCAGCTCTTCATTTGAAAAAAAAAACATCACAAGGGCCACCAAATTAGGCCTTTTTGCTTAAGGCTCTCTCGCGTGTTCCGATACTTAGGGCTTGGATTAATAACACCCCTTCGTTTGATTAAAAAATTCTTTAAAAATATTATCTAGAAGCTGCCCCTTTAACTCCCAATAAAAATATGATCGCTTTCCAACGAAAACTCTGTATTTGGGAGCGCCGAGAAAATTTCCTTTTTCCATAAGGTTGTCTCATACGTCCCCGTACTTTAGGTAGCAACTGTATATTTTGTTATTGTCTCATTTAATTCTTCACCAGATCACTGACATCGGCATTGGGATTGGTAGAGGCAAGACCCGTTAAAGGATAAAGGGGTTAGGGGTAGAATTTATGGAGCGAGAAAGAATGTGACTTTCAGAAATAAAACATATGTCAAATAACGAGCATCTTTCATTCTTGAGTTTTTAAGAAATTACAATTTTATCATTCTGCTTACAATCCCTTTTTCGAAGGCATCATGCATGAAATTCTTGGAGGTAGGTTTTTTTTTAAGGTCAGTTCCTTCTAAAACTCTGTTTACGTCAGTGGATGCATAATCCACCCCAAGTTGGTCTGAACCGAAGATTGAAATTATTTAACTTCTGTGAATCAAAGAATATACCTTCGGCGAAGTTCACAAATACTGCACTATAAGAAATTGGCATCAATTACAACACGAGCAATAGCAAAAAAATTATTTCTTAAAGCAGAGTTTGCTGAAAGTTCAATATTTTTTGTAACCCTAAACTTAAAAAAAATATAAAAACGTAAGTAAATAATTGTTTTTAAAAATTAAGGTTTCGTTTTTTTTCTTGAAGGATGTCAAACATCAGCGAAGTAATGTCCAAATTGCTTGAATCCTCGACATCGCAACTGTAGAATAGCTGGAAGTATGCATTTATAAAGCGGATTGAGAAATAAGCAATATTTGAATTGTTGGTTAATAAACCTTGTATGTTCTAAATGTTTTTAGTTTCCTCTAAGTGTGTTTGTGTTTCTTTGATTGTATTGTTCGATTGTCTTTAGTTCAGCAGCACTTTGTAGCAGCTACAACAACAGCATCCGTTCCAATGGAAATCTACAGCATCAGGATCAACATGGATAAGGGGAGAGCCCTCATTGCTAAAGAAGCTGCAAGTAAGGTTGTCAGGTAAGTTGAACTAAATTTGTGTTTTTTAATAATTAGTATTTACAGTTTTGTCTGATAGGGATATAGTTAATGCTCCCAGGTGTTTGCCGTTGAGATGGAAGGTAAGGCTGCAGAAGAAAAAGGGTGTGATATCGAAACTGCATTGCTGTTAATGTGCAGTTCAGCTTCGAGCGGATTGAGGAGGCAAGAAACAAAATTGAATTGATTGATCAAAACCTTTTATTGTGTTGTTATGAAAATGCAGAAGAAAAATCCGTAGTTTTCTTGCCATTGTATGAAGGTATATGGTAGGAAAGTATAAGGTGGTAACAATATCACAAGGTAGAGCAGTTGCTCTTGCCTGCCATTGTAGATGTAGATAATATATGTGAGGGCAACAACCCCCAGCTATTCCAGATAGAAAAAATAGAGCATAGACCACATAGTAGGAGCGTAGAAGAGCACTTCTGAACAACCTTGTTCCGAATACGTCACGGCAGAACACGATAATTCAAAGAATTCTTCCATTGATGGATTTAAAGACCACAAATCCATGAACAATCAGGTGAGGAGGCAAAAATATTTAAAGTTGTGTCGCAACCTCCACATTATTAGGATTGGGACTCAGAGTGTCTTGCATTTTTTTTAAATAAGAAAGATGGGAATCGAGAAGTGCATCGGCCGTTACATTATTAAATTCCTCAGCATGTAAATCGTAAGGGGAAGCTGTCCTTGCAGATCATTAATGCTTGCAAATTATCCATTGTGATTCTTCAATAGGGTAGTAGCATCAAAAATAATTAATTTTTGCTTTGAACCCTCCCAATACAACTTTTCACGACGAATCTTTTTATGTCTGGGTTGTTACATCGAAAAGTGTATTTCCTTAGATGTTTAAGTTTAAAGTTGCATTAAGCTTCTCCCACCCAAAGTTGGCGGTTCAGACAACTTTTATGGGAAGAGCCCAATAACGGCCTTAAACAAAGACAAAAAGTTATTGACTGCCAAGATTCTTTGTTAATTAGTAAAAAATTGATTTAACAATCGATTTACAGAAAAACAAAAAAAGTGGCAGTCCATAGCTTTTTAGCCTTTTAGCCAAAAGTTTCTCGACACTTGAACAAAACAGGGACTACTCGATCTCGCAACTTCTCAAACTACCGTGTTTTGGGACCGGTGACTGAACCTGTTGCTCTCCCTGTTTATTATATATCATATATTCCTTTAGTTTTCCATTACGATGACCCAAGAGTTTTATAAAGAGGAATCTATTTTCTTACGGAATATTCCTCGCGTTTTAGAGTACCAAATATTGTGTGCATATTCCTGATTTCTCTCTTTTGTTTACTTTGTTTATCAATCAATTTTTTTCACCCCTAGCATGTTTTCCTTTAATTTTTTTTATTGATCTTCTTTTGTTTTGATTCTCATATCCCCCGCAACCACGTACCCCTTAACGTGTATATGCCGTTTCGACTCCCAGATGTCGTCGTGTATGGTTTTGTGTATGTTTGGAATCCGGATATTCATTCACGACCCCCAGATGTCGCTGTATATTGTTTTGTAGGTGTTTTGAATCTTATATCTACCACAATTACGTAACCCTTAACGTTTATACAATCACGATCCCCAGATGTCATTGTGTGTTGTTTTTTATGTTGTTTGCATGTCAGCTGATAGAGGGTTGAGGCGGAGGTGGGGAGGCCCACCAAGCAAGGTGAAAGTCTCCCACTTCTTTCCGATCCATCGAGATGAAGTCGGTGTTTAGAGAACCTTTGGCGATCCTGGCTACTTCTCGCAATAATTGTCAGCGAAATATATACTTTTTCAACTTGCCTTTTTCCTATTTTATTCTTATTATTATTACTTGTTGTCTTCTCTTATATCTTTTTGTGATCTCACGCAACCTTGGGAAAGGCATTTAAACATTTTCAAAATAAAATTAGCTTTTAGTTAAATCGGTAAAATATTAAATTTAAATTTTGCTTATATTTTGGGAATGCTCGGGATGGGACCAACACTGGCAATAGGGATAACTGCACTATCCTGAATATGGCGTGTAAAAATTACTTAAAAATCAATTTTTTGTGCAAGCTCAGGCTTTGGAGATGGCTGAGGTGAAGTACATTACTTAGTACAAGTAACAGTATTTGTGGTGATTACAAATATCCACTGTGACCTCAGCAGGTGGTTGAGCTGTCTCAGACTTTGGTGATGGTGATGGCTTTGGCGATGGTGATGGCTTTGGATATGGCTTAGACGGTGAAAACGGTTGAGTGCTCTCCCTTTTTGGTGGATAACCGAGCTTTTTCATTGCTGCTTTAAGCACTGTCCACAGATAAAACTTTAAGAGACAGGCCACTGCGCATCCAAACAATCGTTTGAAGTTCTAAACGGGATCTTTAGAAAAAAAAACTTCACCGCCTTGTCCATGACTTTATCCAATGCATTGTCCATCAGGCTTTCAAACACCTTCTCCACAGTTTCTTGGGAGATGTTGGATAACGTCTAGCTGGAAAGCTCTGAGGTGGTTGAGCTGGCTCGAGCTGCGGAGAAGGATATGGCTGTGCTGAGATGTGGTCTGGCTGATGCTGTGAGCTCGCTGATTCTGATCTGGATGCGGCTGTGGTTGAGTTGGCTTGAGCGTTGATGATTGTGGGCTGCTATTGGGTAGATAATTAAGCTTTTTAGTGCTGCTTTTAGTAGTGGCCATACGTAACATTTCACCAGCGCATCCAAAGAGACCCTTTAGACACCAGATGGGATCGTTGGAAAAAAATCCACGGCTTTTCCATAGCCTTATCCACAGCATTTTCCACCAGGCTTTCAAAGACCCTTTCCGCAGTTTGTTTGGTGATGTCGCATGACATCTGTCAACAAACGAAAAAATGTATTTTCAGCCTATATGTTTTGTTATCTCTTTAATTGTAAGAATTAGAAAGCAGACCATTGAATTTGTGAAAAGTGACATACAGTTTCCATGCAAAACTTGCGTAATCTAGTAAATTACATTTAATCATTACGTTTTCAAACTAATTTGCAGATTTTCAGTTTACAATTTCAACAACATTGTTCTTTATATATAAAAATGTAAAGCAAATGGCGTACTTTAATATATCTAATATTTCTTATCACTTATTTATACAATTTTGCTTTCGGAAACAATTCATCGATTCTTAAAACATTTATTTTTTATAGATACAGAAGCAAACATTGTATTGATTAATCAATCAAAATTTGCTATTCGTATGCGAATCCTGTTATTCTACCCCGTCACCACCACGTTTCACAACTTCTTTCAGATTGTTAGGATGACCGTATGCAAGTGATTTAATTAATATTTTGTATGGTGTCCTTTCCGTATCCTTCCCGTATTTGCTAACCAGGCGATCGGAAAATGGCAGGCAAGGGGTTCTGAAACGCAGACACTGGTGACAAAATCGTTCAAACATCTTCCGTGTGGTTTTGCGGCAGCATCAAACACAAGACGTAAATCCAGCCCCCCGGCAATTTTCGGCACTCCAAAGAGCGGAAGGAAATGCTTGCTTGGGCTTCGCTGAATTTTTTCTGGCGTGAGCCGTCTGGCATATTTTTCACTAAAATTTGTTTCCATGGCGGCCCGGTAGTAAGCCTCGTACGTCCTGGGCTGAGGCCAAATTTATTCAATAGACTCTTCAATCTTCTTCAATCTTCGTTTGCGTCGTACGGCGGTTATCAGGGATTTCAGGAGGGACATCGTCGATCCACAATACCGGTGCCGCATATCCTACACTTAGTTTTTCCGTTTCCGTCTCAAACTTTGTCACCACTCTCTGGTGTTCAGCCGAAATACAATCCGACTTGAATTCAGTGCCGAACGACTATGTGTCACAGAATCGTCAGACTTGCTTGACTAGTATAAAAGTACAATCAGCTGACGCCTGCACGTGCTGATCGATCCTAACAATATCAGTTCCGTTATGGTTGCCACTGCTCCCTGCAGCGTCCATTCAAGCCAAGTCTTTGATGCGGTCGGTTTGTCATCTCTGCCGTATCGAGACTCGCACGCGGTGATTAGGGATGCATGGTCCAAACCGATCAAGATGTCCACACGGCAACTGCAGTCTCGCAGCGGCGGTAAGTAGACCATGTGACTCCATCACCCCCGTAATTTCTCCCACTCCATCACTGCCACTCGTTTGGTGATGGATGGATGGCTTATTGCGAATCCGTTGGACCAAAGTTAGTGAATATAATTCAATAATCGCTATATGCCTCACCCAGCACATAGCGTAGAGCGGCGCATGGCCGCCATGGCCATAGCTATGGTTATTAAGTAGCTCGTTGGACTATATAATCCTATCCTCCACCAAGATTTGTTATATTTTACGTAACTTAAACTTTTAAACCTCCTTGTTAGTTTTTTTTTGCTCTCTTCGTTTATGATAACTAATAGTGGTTCGAAATGCACGCAATTCGTCCACCTGAATTTGTTACGCGATTTAGGTAAATTTTCTCCAGAATAAGAGGTTTACCTGCGCTCTTTTCACATCCTCAAAACAAATTTCGTGTTAAGCCGTCCATATGTTAGGATTCCAAGAACTGAGAGCAGACACAACAGCCACTCTACCGCGTTGTCGGCGGGGGACAAGCCAACCAGCTGCTCAACAAGTCTCATAAAGAAGTGCAAATCGGTTATATTTTCCAGGTCAACCCAAACCCGAATCCAGGAAAGGAATGGCCTCTTTTAAAAAGATATAGTGGGAAATCTATTGGCATAACCGCAATCGCAATTGATTGAAAAATAAAACTTTGACAATATCTATGTGAAATCAATAGAAATGAATTGACCAGTTCTGCAGTACTTGGCAAAAAGAAGTTATTTATGCAAGATGCAAGCACACAAACACTAAATTTTTCATGAAAGAGTTAAATATGAAATAGTTAAATTTGCTATTTTTAATTTGATGTGGTTTTATTTTTTCGAAATTCAAAATGTAATGCAGACAGTTGTGTCTAACTTGTCTATAACGTCGTAAGTAAACTTGAGGCTTAATGGCGATAGATTTAAAAAAGAAAGATTTGAAATAAAGAAAGAAATATTTTCAAATTTAATAACAATAATTTCGATGCTACATCACTCAAACAAGTTGTAGGCATTTAGAGCATTATAAGTTAGGTGACGAAACTAAAAAATATTACTTTTAGAAGTTTTTTATTACAAGATATCATTTGGGTTTACATTCCACTCTTCATACAATGATGTACTCCGAAAGTATTGCAATTTGCAACTGCGATGTGAATTTTTGGAAATTGTTTTAGGGCCAAGAAACAACTGAAGTGTAATTGCAACAAATCCATCGTAATGGTTCACATATTTGTTGATGTAAGTAAGTAACTTTTTTACTGCACAAAAGCCACTTGCTTTAAAAGAATTTGGGTATTATACCATCTCTTTATTTTACGTATTACAAAATTTCATTTGGGGTGGAAACCACTTGAGAAATCCTTCTCAATTTAGAAGTGTGACAGGCAAGTTGTCTTGCCGAAACAACCGACATTTTTTCCTCCTGACTAAAGTTATCATTTCGAGGTGACTGCATGAGCATCTCAATTCCAATATTTCTTTAAAATTCATCATCATGGTTTATTCTGGAATGTCACAGAAAACTTGAAAATAAATGGTTGCTTGAATTTTTTAAGTTGTTCGTCTACAAAAAATTTTGAAATTAAGACTTTGGAAATTTTTGAAAAACCTTCACGGTGAAGAAAAACTTGTTGGTGCCAAATAGTTTCCACAATCTCTTTGCAGTTACAAATAAACCTTTAAAAAAAAGTAGGAACAATTCGAAGAACCAATTGCTGTTGCGTATAACTTTGAACGGTAAGTTTTAACCAACCTGGTAACAGAACACATGTTTTTAATCGTCGTCACAATCATTAACATTTATTTTTTATTTGTAGAAAAGAAAAAAACTTGCTAAAATATAAAATTCTTGTGATGATAATTTAGGCTTCGAGCATGGTGTTATACCAGATGATGTCGTATTGTTCTCAGAAAATGTGGGATTTTTAAACATCTAGGCCGTTGCTACATGAATGAAGAATGAGTGAATGCTGAATCACTGAGTATAACTATTTTCCAAGCGTTGATAAATCAATCTCACAATATAAATGGAATGAAATTTCCTCTGCAGAAAATTGTAGAAGAACTTGAATGGTGTGTAATTTCTAAAGAAAAACTTTTGCGTTCAGTACTAATACAATTATTTTCATATTAGGCAAATTAGCCCATTACGCAGAATATTGGAAATTCTGCAGTCTGAACATTTAGTTAGAAAGAAATCACTGCTAATTGCTGGTCCATATTGTTAACTTTGTGAATTGGAAGTCTCGGGACTTGATACGTACACTGATTGTCATAGAAGTACCATACCTTGCTAACAGTGATTCTCATAAAAATTTAACTTGGCCTCCTGTGGTGGAAAAGACAAACAGGAAAGCTGTAATCTTAGCTTTCTTGTGTGCCAGATTATCTGGAACTAATGAACCTATTTATGCCTGCCTAAAAATCTGATAATATCGTTAGAACAATGCGAAGAGTGAGTGCAACATCTTTGAGAACCTTTGTACGGAATCTAACATTTTTGTTTCATTATAGGAACTCTGGTCTTTATGGTTATTTTAACATTCCTGGTTATCCAAAACCAATGCAAGTTGTGGGAAAATTTTGTTTTGTTCTAATTCTGAAAACTCCAATCCAATCACAATGTACAAAAAAATTACAGATAAAAACACACATAGAATTTACTTGTTGCTTGAATTAGTATTCAACCATTGCCAACCTGGGGCCGTATTCTGAACTTTTATTGAAACCCAATCCAGCTTAGGATTGGTAGTTCAATTCTAAGTATACTTCAATCTCTATTCTGAACAGATCTGGGTTCAATCCAAAGAATCACTGGATTCTAATTTTGACCCTTCCAATCTAATATTTATTAGGAAACATTTTCCTCCCTTTTCACACCTAATCATCCTTCAAAAGCCTGTTTGGCACACACAGGCAGTCGAACTTTTTGTTTGGCGTGTTGTTTACTTTAATGCAAAGTGAAAGTGAAATTCCTGTGTGGCAATGTTTCAAGTGCCTTACATTTTAGTATGAAAACATATGGCGGAAGAGCCAATGTTTCCGAACTTAAAATCTATTAATTTGCGAATAAAGTGCTTTTCACCATGATTAAAAAAAAAACCATGATGAAAGCTTGTTATTCCGTCTATAAGAGGATTTTTTTTTGTTTTTCTTTGCGATAAACGTGAGTTATCATAAAAAAAGGGGAACACTTTGGTTCGTAAACCGCCGTGCTAAAAGCGCGGAAACACTCGTCGTGTTTCCAAACTTAGGGATGGGTACTGTACATGCAAGTGTTAGATAAGACAAATTTATAAACATTTGGGCTTGATGAGAAATAATCTAAAAAATTCTCTTTTTCAGAATTATATTGTTATGTTATGTTATGTTATGTTTCAATTTATATAGCGCCTTTTCCACTCGTTTCCAAGTGCTCAAAGGCGCTTTTTTCCAGTTTATCAAGATGTGATACACATCACAGTATGTTTAACGTCATGTTTCTTGAAAGCAATCAAGAAACTGTGTTGGCGTGCAGCCGCTATAGGGCGCTTCTAACAATTTTTATGACGGGTTCAGCAGGGATTAGCAGATATTGGTCTGTTTTGTGTTAAAAAATATTGCCTCAGCAAGAAAACAACCAGATTTTGATGATAACATCGAAGAAGACAAATTGTTTGAATGCATGATGCCTAGGACAACAGTGCCTGGAACTTCCGTTCAAAAAGATGCTCGAGCTCGAAGCCTTAGCTTTAAAAATAGAAAAAAAAATGCTAACAATGTTTTTTGGAAGAAAATGACGACACATGATTATGAATCAATTTATCTCTGGTAATACCGTTTATGAGAATTTATTCTCTTTGTTGTCATGAACATGGAAAATCTAAGAAGCGAATATCCCCCATGATTTTCTGGACAGATTGCCATTGGTTGCCAATAAAATTTTGTTATTTTCCCTGTTCGCAAATGAAGCATCTTGAAAGGAGAGATTTCTTTCACGTAAATAATTTAACTGAGAGTCAAAAATGTTTATTTCTGTCGTGTTTTTTCACGTATAGTGGGTTTTAAATGGCCAATTGGGAATTGCCAAGATGTAAACAGAAGAGGAAGAAGAAGTAAACAAAGCAGTGGAAGAACAACAGGTATAGCCGGGGAAATACATTCGGTTATTTTTTTCGTGAATTTCTCTTTAAATTATTTTAAAAAAAATTCCACCCTAGCCTCCATATCACATAGTAGGTTGTGCAACGGGTGCCAAACTGCCTCCTTCTATATCTTCTGCCGTACCTAAAACCAGGATGAAAGATGTACTCACTTTCCAATCTTGTTATTTAGCCTTTAACTTAGTTATCTGATTTCGTTTTTTCTTGAAAAAAAACCCGACACAATGAAAGAGCTTTATTCCTTTCTTCAACCGTCACGTTGGCCTTCCTATTTAGGTCACCTTGAAGGGTCAGAGAACTCGAACCCCCCCAGAACACGGATCTTTGCAAGGTCATATATCAGGTCTTATAAAAACCGACATGTCAGTTTCTCCCTCAGTCCTTTTCCAGCGTAGACAAGAATTGACCTGTGCTTTCGTGGCAAGATGAAAAAACGTCAAACAAAAATTCTTATTTGTGACATGGATGTTTTACGTATAGTGTAAGCCTTGATAATTATTATCACAAGTTAGAATCTGTTGCTCCTTACGATGCAAAATCAGCATTTATTCAACGCATTGCAATCGAACTCGTGTCAGTCGTACGCAGAGCCCCTTTTTCAGAAGTTTTCTGCATCGCATTCCATATATACGAATACGACAAACGTATTTCAGATGGACTTAAACGACAGCCTTACATTCACGTTTTCTGGTATTCCAGAGACTACAAGGTCAAAAAAAAATTTCTAAAAAATTTCTTCTGTTTTAGGAAGTTTCCAGGTAAGCAATAAAAGCATTTCATTGTTAATATGTAATTAAATGCTTGTGTTGTTTGCAGGTCACTGGACTTTCAGCAGATGTACCGACTCACATGGGTGCTGAAAATATCTACATCGCGGAAGGGGACGCGGGATTCATCAAGAAAACATGGTGTTATTATCGAAACTCATAACCTGTCAAACCTGATAACAGTAAATGTAAGAGCACGAACAAAATGTCATATTGTCCTAGACCTTCACATGCCGCTACCACAGGGATCTCTAATGATGAGATTCAGTCCCAAATTTTAACAGCTACTGAGTCAGAAGTTGCAGGATCAGCAGGTGGTTTGGCAACAATATCCGCAGGTAGAAGAATTGCAAACGAGTCAGGCAAAATAGACGTCTCAGGGTTACGACAGTGGATTACAGCGAAACCGGAGTTATGCCAGGAATTCCAACCGTTATTACATTCAATAAAGTTCAAGGAAGTAGTTGAAGAAGCAATCGGACTTGTAAATGAAGATTTCAGATGATCTAATTGGGAAACATGATTAAAAAGAAATAAAGATCATTGTAAATACGATAATTCATATTACGACGTACACGTAGACACTTCAGTAATTTGGCTAAAACATTTTAACATTTCATGGTATAGATAAAATACGATTCTTTGAAGAATTAAAAGCAGTAGTGGATAAATCAGTAATTAAAATTAACAAATTATGGTTTTATAGGCCATCAAACGATGGAAAAAGTTAATTTTCCAATAGCATTGTAGAATCATCTAGATTCTATTGTGATATCATGGATTTTGACGAAAAAACTTCTTTTCCATTGAATGATGCACCTGTTAAACGATTAATATTGATTTATGAACCAGATATTGGAGAACTTAGAATAGAATTTGTTGAAAATATTATGGAAGGACAAACCATAGCAAGTAATAGTAATTAATGTAAAAAATAAAAAAGGGGGTTACTTTACCACGAACCCCTTTAGTATTTTGCTAAAACAAAGCATTATATCACTATTGCATGCAAGAAGCAACAGTTATTAAGAACCGTTGCTACATGTTTTCGTTTTTTACTTGTGATGAATTCATCGATTGTAAACAAAATTACATCCATTGCTATAAATAAAAATTTTTTATAATCAGCCAACTGACTTGACAAAACAATTACTAAATTCGGTAATTTTTCATAGAAATTGGAAAAGTGAGATGTTTACCATCAGCTTTCTGATTTATATTTTTTAAAATCACTTTTGTATGGCCCGTTATGAGTCAAGCTAAATTTGCCACTCCACATTTCACTCATAGTATGATATCTAAGTCCTACAAATTAAATATTAGCTACTTGTTGTGGAGTATAAGTAGCGTCTGCATCTTGCCAAGTAACAAATCATCAAAACAAAATTCTTTTCTTGGGTTTTTACGTGGTATGGCCAACCCATAATGGGAAATGTAAGTGGTCTTTCGGTTAAAGCTTGGTCTTGCATAGATTCGTAAAGACGGCCACCATTACAATTGGTACCATCAATTCCATCCATGTCTGTAGATAACTTATTTAATTATGGAAAAATTTTTCTTGGGGCATTAACATTAAAATTACTCTTTTTTTGACCAACACGCACTTTTCTGCGATCATAATCAGATTCATTAAAAATGATACTGGTGTCCAACCTTCAGCTGTATCCATTCCAACGCCTGCAGTAATTGGCCCAATTTGATTTTTAGCGTCGTATATCCAATTATAATCTCTTTCTCTGTCATATATTTTCCACATAATGTTTTGATCAATGTTATTTAGGCCAGGTCCACCATCAGTATACGCTAACCTTGTTCCATTGATTGTTTGATTTCCTTGTGTTGATGTGCATGAATTCGAATTGAACCACCTCAAAATTTACATTTGTTCTTAGTAATTTTATCCAAATCACATTTTCCTTTGTTATCTAAACACATTGCAGGTATACCTAACGAATACATTGGGCAGCAACCCTTTTTGCGTAAATAAATCTATCTAACTTATTTTAACCTCCATCCGCTGTAGATTCTACAATTCCAGTACGTTTTGCCCATTGTCCTTCAAATATAGAATCACCAACCGACCAATTCAATAGATGAAAATCACGAATAATAACATGATGTTATATTTCTGGTGCGTTCCTGGTGGATGACAGCCGAAGCTACGCTTTCCTGGCCTTCACTTTAGACCGGGGGCATACTGTAGGCCCTTTCATATAGTCTATTGACCGGCAATATGAAGCCCGAGGTGCAGAGAACTCGTATGCTTCGGCTGTCATCCGCCAAGAACGCGAGGGAGAGTGAAAAAAAATGGCGACTAGGCTGGGTGGGAAACTTGTCAAAATTACACTTTACTAGATTGGGAATAACTCGGCCAATCTAATCCATAATGTAAATTCCTTTTGGATTCGTATTGAGGGATGAACGATCAAACTTTTAGGAGAATTTGTTTTTTTTAAAGGTTAGCATTTACCCATAAAGCGATACCAAAGACCCCCCAAAATTGTTTGAAAAAACCCAAACTTTAACATTAAATATCTCCCGAAAGGCAGAGAATATTTAAATTCTGCAAAAACAGGTGAATCCGAAGTAGAAAACTGGATATGCCTGAATTATTTCAGATTTTTAGGTCCCATAGCGGAATGGGAAAAAAAGTGGGGTCCATGGATTTGGTGCACTTGAGTGGTGGATTGCTTGTTAAAGTGAAATAAGACTCCTTGTTGGCCTAAGATCAATAGAAATACAACCTACCAATTGCATTTCTTTGGAAGACTTTAAAGAATCTGGAGTTGAATTAGTTCTTCTTGTTGTTGTTGCAGCTCCTGCTGGTGCTGCAGCAGCGGCAGTAGAAGCTGCCGCTTGATTATTTCTTTGATTTTCACTCATTTCCTCAGATCTTTGTCTGTCTCTAGCACTCGATAGAGCTTCTTCTCCTACACGGCTGGCTGTCTCGGGGCTTGCAGGACGAATAACCTCTTCTTCATCGGGTCCACGAGTTACTTCATCAGGATCAACATTTTCAACATATTCTGTCAACCGTGGTTTTTTTCCTCGTATTCTTCCTCAGTATTATCTGTTCTTGAATTTTTTTAACCATTCTACCAGGTTCAAGTGGTTGCTTTGCTATTAACTGTTTTGCTGCAGCCTCTGCTTCTTCTGAATTTCTATGGATTGTCTTGATGGATCTTCTAATGTGGACCAGAAAGAGTAAACAGGTTTCCAATTCATTCCTTTTTTTATGATCCCTTGATTCATAACTTTTATGGATTGTATATGGGACATTTGGGACATCGTATTAGGATTTTGACTTCAAGACCGTAGCACATCAGGTACACGTGATCGTGAACGAAATAAATTGGCTAAATTTTGCCATCGTCTCCGTGATAATTTATAATAAACGTACCAGCCGATTTAATATATTGAAACATAAACATTCCTGGTACCCATTTCTCTATTAAAGTTTCACCTTCATATGTTTTGTATTCTTTAAAAGCAAGATATCTTACATCTTCCTGGCCTGTAGCTTGGTGTTTTTTTCACCATTCCTTAACGTCATCAAATGTGTCTATGGCATCGTTAACAGAAACTTTGTCTCTGTATTCTTTTCTATTTAATCTTGTCTGAGAAAATGTTTTATTCTATTTAAAATTCCCTAAATTAAAGGTATCATCTTTTGTTTTTCGAAATATTTTATTAGTTTTATTAGTTTGTACGATTATTGGTTTGTGGATCGCAAGCAGTGTTTGATGAATGGTTCATCAAACTACATCTGAAAAATTACAAATTATTCTCTCTTACCTGGGAAATCTTATTTGTTATTTAACATACTTTTCATAAAGATTTATACATAAATAAACATACTTTTCACACTTCTGACAAGTTCTCCGAGTTTTCTGCAATAATTTCCAACATTTTTATAAATTCAAAAAGCCTTTTCTAATTATTAAATATCTTGGGATTGAGAACTTGGGGTTCAAAAAGTCGAAAGATTTGCAAGTTTTTTAAATTTGTAATTGAAGGTTGCCGGTATGATTACCGGTATGATTACCGGTATGATTACCTCCTGTCTCACCCATGTATGGTATGGTCAGAACAGCCATTTGACACCAAAGAAATTATCATTAAATTTATTTTAAATGAACTTTGTTTATATCAAAGTAGTTAATTGATGTATAAAACCTTGGAAAAAAAGTTAACCGGAAAATTTAAAAAATCGTAATTTTAAATACTGGATTTATTTTTCAAAATGCTTGTAACTATAATTAAGTGTGGTTCTAGCCGTTTCCAGTTTCTTTCTAGTTAGAAAAGCATCAGCACACCAAGCTGCTGCAAAATGTTTATCACAAATACAGATCGTTGGGCATTTTTTTAAATTAGCCTTTATAGAGTTCTGAACGTTTTGTAAGGGTTTAGTTGGATATTTCAAATAAAAATGCACAAAATTTCGTTTGATACTGATTGAAAGAAAAATGCAGAAAGAACAATTCCTGAGAATCCTAAGTTTAACACATTACTCATTAAAAAAAATTATTTCGTGTATACCGTATGCCCATTAGGGAATGAATAATTAGGTATTATATAATGTAGTTTATTCAATATATATATAAGGTACGAACCGTATGCTGAACTATATGCTTTATGTGCCAGGAATAAAGCAGAATCCAGTTCGGTTTCATTCAAGTTCACACTCTCATTATCTTCGGGGGAGTAATCACTATCTGTAGCAAAACCGTCGGACAATAAGTCATCTTCATCCAAGATTTCTTGATCCTCTTCTAAAGGTATGAATGTTAAAGAATATCCTCAATATTATCATGGATTTGTTATACCAGGACAATCAGGACATCTTATGAAAATGGAAGAATAATTTTTTTGTTCTTCAATATATGCATTGTTTATGTTTGAAATTGAAGAAAAAATTAATTATTTGTGTTGAGATTTTAAATTTAAGTGGCATACTAAATCTTACCACACACAAAAGAACCATTATAAAAATTTTCACTTTCTGGAAACTTCTGTTCGCTGTCAGTTTCTGCAAATAAAACTAAGGTAATTGTTTCAAGCAAAACTTAAAGTTTGACATTTTTTTAAGGTTTTAAAGTACGATTTACCAGATTCATCTTTCATCTGACCTCTACATCTTCAATTTATTATCTTCCAAACTCCTTTTCTTCAAGTTTCGCCTTCCGATTTTGTCACTTGATTTAAAAATGAAGAAACAATGATTTTCAGAGAGATTTTTAATTGTGAATCTTTCGTTATTTTGTACCAACTTTTGTGTAATCATGCTCAAGTAATGTTATCAAGTTTATTTCTAACAATATAAGACGTATGATCTATTTTTTGCTCAAAAAACCATTTTTGTGTGTAACACATTGCATATTGGGATACCGGAAATTTTAGAATCAGTCCAGCTAATACATTTCATCAACTAACCCTCCCCCTAATTATTTCAAAAGAATAGGGAGACAAACTATTTTTTTTGAATAAATAATTTATTTTCAGGTAGCGTGTTATTTTACAAGATACTGATGTATCTTGTCCAGAAAATTGAAAGTCAAAAGGCAAATATAAATAGATTGGAAATAAGTAAATTGTTAAAGTGCCCATGGTACGTCTAGTGGTTAGGGCGTCAACAAAGTAGGATGCTTGAACTATAAACAATATGATGCATGGGATAGTGACAAAGTGATCATTGAGTTCCCCCTAATGATAAGTGGGACACGGTTTGTAATATAGATACGAGTTATAAAACCAGTGTGCTTCTTTATAAGCGAACCCGTTGGAAGTGAAACGGTTGTTGAAAAGGCCCCATAAAGTGGAAGTCTTCCAACGAATCGAAGGAGCAAGAGCTTGTCTTCGCATCCATCATCACATTATTGAAACTGAACTTCTCATCTAAAATATTCGATTGTTTTTATGTTTATTATTATCCTATTATCTAAATTTCTTCAAGAATATGGGATGTATACGATAATTTCTGAAAGTATACCCATCAAGGTTCCTTGTCAGTGGTTCAAATCCTTGAATTCGTTATTTTTTTAATCGTAGACTTAATTATAACCATTTTAATTCGATTCCTGAGACATTAATAGGCTAAAAATAAAACATTTAGGTTTTTTGGGTAAAAAAATCAATAAATAGATAAGCTGAATCAGCAGCAGAGTGCAACATTGATTACTTTGTGTATTTACAAATGATGAATGCGAAGCTTACTGCAAAAGGTTTGAAAATGAATCATCAGACTCTGGGGATGATTCTAAAAACAATGATCATCCCATCAAAGGTACACCTGTAAAATATTTTTTTTTTAAATAAAAGAAACAAGGAATAATTAACTTAAAAAAACAATGCAGATTCTCAAGAAAAGGAAGAGGTGGTTGACTGGTAAAGGAAGATGGGGTCAGCATCACAGAAGAGAGCCAAAAGGATTAAGTGGGAGAAGAAACATTTGGATAAAGTTAATCATCCAGCCAAAAACGCACCCAGTCCAGCCAAAACTTCAGAGGACTTTGAGGAAAGTGAGTTATGCAACAGCTTCTCGGATAATTGCAGCACGAGCGAGGAGGAAGAAGAACAATAAAATTGAAAAAAACAAAACAAAACAAACAAAAAAGGAGAATTTTTTCTCTTTTTTTGTTTGTTGAGCCCTACCTTATAAATATTTTGAATAAGCTACTTTATATAAGACCAATTTACTTTGTGTAATTACAGAAGATGAATGTGAAGCGTACTGCATAAAGTCTGAAATGGAATCACCAGACTCTGTTGATCCTAAAAACAACGATATTCCAATCAAAGGTATACCAGTAAAATATTTGAAAAAATTAAAAGCAACAAGAAATAATTAATTAACCAAACCAATGCAGATTTTCAAGAGAAAGAAGTGGTGGTTGACTGGAAGAGGAAAATGAGGTCAGCAACACAGAAGAAGGCAAAAAGGGCTAAGTGGTAAAAGAAACATTCCGATAAACTTAATCATCCAGCTACTAGCCCGCCCAGTCCAGCCACAACTTCAGAGGACTTTGGGGAAAAAAATTTATGCGAAAGCTTCTCGGATAATTGCAGCACGCGCGAGGAGGAAGAAGAACAATATAATTGAAAAAGCCAAACATAACACAAAAATAAGAGAAAAAAACGTTCAAATTCCCGATTCAATCTTTTAGATTTCTGTACTGGTGTTCGTTATATTGTCAAACTTCCTCCAGTTATTGTTTACTTACATATTTTCAAGAAAAAGAAGTGGGGGTTGACTGGAACAGGAAAATTAGGTCATCAAAAGAGAAGAGAGCAAAAAGGGCTTAATGGGAGAGAAAACATTCGGATACAGTCAACAACCCAGCCAACCAACCAACCAACCCACCCGGTCCGGCCAAACTTCTAGGGAATTTCATGACAAGGAGTTAAATGAACGCTTCCTGCTCATGAGCAGGAAGTCACTGCAGTGACAGAATCGGAGGGCAAAAATTCAAGAAACGGAGTTTGGAAGATGATAAATTGCTTAATTTGCTATTTTAGCGTAATTTGTTTATTTTTTGCGTTATTTCCGCATATTTGCTAGATTTGCACATATTGTGCGTAATTCACGTACTTGTTCTAGTTTTATTATTTCCGTACTTTTGTCACAAATTTTTTATTTACTTTCAGTATGGAAACTTGTTGAAACCTAGCTTTTACTTGAGTTTTATTTAATTTCGTATATTTTTAATTTTTGCCATGCAATTTGCGTAATTTGCGATTTTGCTTAAATTTTGCGTATATTGAAAGATGAGAAACTTTGCTAAAATTAACCTCATTCGGGCAAGGTGTACAGAAAAAAATTCAGTGTTAAACCAATCGGTGGCTTGCTATTTTGGTTTTCCCATTGGGAATTTGGGTGTTCAAATGCTCCTTTTATTGACTAAGAACCGCTAAGAACTTCGTAATCAGCTTCGTAACGTACTAGCACAGACAATAATGGATAAGAAACGCATCAGTAAAAGCAATATTCATATGTGACAGCAATTTCCATATTGAAAAGCAATATAGAATCCATACATGAGGGTATGTTTTTTGCAACTGAAAAATTACATGACAGAGAAAATTGTGTGTGAAAAGTTTTTGCTCCTCCCCAAATCTAGAAGGTCTTAATTCTAATCAAAAAAATTCTTCTAACTGCCCCGTTGAACAAAGGGCTTGAAGGTGGTGAACATGGCCAGTACGAGAAAAGGGGGTGGAGCAGTGGTGCCAAATTAGGGGACGATTTAATTTCAAATTAATTTTTTTTTATTTTAGTCGTTTTCTTCCTTCATTTCCCCTCTTGCAGAGTTGTCAAATCATCCCAAATCTGTATTTTGCTAATATCTTGAAATTTCTTTTATTTTTCCCACTTTGGATTTTTCATTTTTTTGTTACAGTTCAATATACCCCCCCCCCCCGTCAATCGTCAGTTTCAGTTTTAGTAATCAACACACTGGGGGGGCTTCTTGTTGCAAAAGTTGCAGCGGTTATGACATTTGGGGGGTCTATAAAAACATGAATACCTTACAGAAAAAATCGGCCCCGCCGACTAAGATTGTATTTTTGGGTCGTTTAGGTTACAAATGGGAGAGATTTTAAAACTTTTCGTTTCCCCATAAGCGCCATGTTAAAACGCGTAAAGAAATTTTCGACGACTCACCGATTTTTCAATAGATTTTAAATTTTTTTTAATACTAAATTACATTGAAATTAAACAAAAATTGGAACTTAAGTTAATCTTGCAATTTTCTTTAACCCTGTATTTTTTAAATAAAAAATTTTAAATAAAAAGAAACCATTTAGCAGATAGTTAGTTTTTAAACGCATTTTAATATGATGCCTTTATTTTTTCTTGGGCGGGTTTTACACAGAGTAAGAAAACATCGGTATAAATAAAGCTCATTAAAAAAATCGCTTTTAAAAATTAGTTTTGGGTGAAAATGTTAAAATGACTGTACTACAAGGGGATTTGGGATGATGCGACAGCTCTGCAATGTTGACAGAAAAATGCAACAAATTCACATGTTTTTGTGGCTTTTGTGGCACAGTTTTAATGCGTGTTGGGCAAAATGTGATGCCAAGCAATTTCGTGCCATCGTTAGAATTAGAATTAACTCGATTCTGAATATATTACAAAGAATACTAAATATTAAAAAATAATATAAAAAATACAAATATATATTACAAATATATATTTCTGTCTCGAGTATCACCAAACGACACAAGTAGGACATGTTGGTTATGATTAACCGATATTGACGAACCAAAAGTGTATAGCAGCGCATTGATTACGCAATGGGCCAATGACAAAGGTTTGTGAAGGTTAATATTAGACTTTGGTTGTGTTAGTAGATTTAGTCGATAAATATGGGATCATGATAAAAATGAATATACGTTAATGTTTAAAAAGGCTTTCTAAATATGATAACAAGTTTGATCGTGAGACTATAAAACTGACTTGGCAATTTATCCTTGCATTACGTTCATTGGTTTTGTTTTGTACGTTGTCATTTTGAATTCATTCGCAACATTTTTTGTAAAACTTTTCAAAATGAGAATTCACGGACCGGTCTCTTGCATTGGAAAGCAAGTTTAAGTTGGCAACAAGCAGTAAAGGAAGATGAGCGTGGCCAACCCCACCAGAAGAAAAAGAAGAACGACGCCAATTCTGAGGTGAGTTTATCGATCGCTATTTATTAGTTTCAAGTTGAAAACACAGGAGGAAAGAATTTTAATTGAACAAATGTGACGCCAAAAAAAAAGGACCTATTTACATGACATTGTCAAATTCTTCCTCAGAATCGGTGCTGCAATTATCCTCAAATATTTTGCACTAATCCGCCAAGTTTTTAGCCTTTTCCTCCTTTCTTTGTTTTTTGGCAATTTTCAAAAGATGAAGGGATTTCTTTCTTCTTTCCAGAGAACATTCATTTCGTCCAGAAGGATTTGCAGCCTGATCCACTAGGGGAGGAGTGGCTGCTACGACAGCAACTTCATGTTTGACAACTGTTTGTAAAAAATTTCATATATCCACACATTTATTTTTATCGATGCTTTTAAATTAATAATACCTTGAACCTCACCAAATGCAGGTTTATCTTCTTCTCCCAATTCATCATCTGCTTCGGACAGTTTAAGGTCATCATCAACTTTAGCTACGGCAGCATCATGTTTGACAACTGTAAGTAAAAATTTCATATATTCACACATTTATTTTTATCGATGTTTTTAAAGTGACAATACCTTGAACCTCATCAAATGCAGGTTTATCTTCTGCTACTCCCAATTCCAGTTCATCAGCATCTTCATCCAATTCAGGTTCATCAGCATCTTCTGCGTAAATAATTGAGTTTTACAAAAGTGTCATCTTGGATCTTACATTTTCCTTTACCTGTTAAAGAACAGTCATGCGAGTTCCAAGGATAAATTAAATTCCCGCACCTGGATAAAGTTTAAAAGAAAAAGAAGATTTAATGAGGTAAACTAAGTTGGTTTAAGGGATTTATTTTTTTACTTTTTGGCTTTTTGCAATCCTTTAAATCTTTAAAATCAATCTTGCCCGTACGTTCCTTTAGCCTTTCGTCCTCGTAGTCAGATAAATCAAAAACAGACATCCTACTTATAACTTATTCGTTATTGCTTCTTAGAAGAATTCTTAGAATTTGCTTGGAGTTTCCCTAATTTGAATGTGTGTTTTTAATTTTTTATTTCATTAAGTTAGAATTTCATGTCGTCAGAAAATGACGAATAAGCCTCCTTGGATGGTTGATCACTTATTTTGAAGGAATTTAATAAGTAATAACCTAAATTAAAGCATTTGTTTTGTTTTTTAAAAACAATTTAGCAATAGACAATAACAACAAGTTAACAATAGATTTGTAATAAAGTTTTAGACGGAAATTATGAAGATGCTAATAAAAGAGGAAGAGAGGGTTGGTTGCGAATGAAAAAGAAGAGAGCTCTTCAATGAAAGAAGACAAAAAAATTAGAGAGGAAAGACTAAAAAAACCAGTCCATTCACTCAGACAGTCCAGCCAAAAATTATAGGTATAATTCAAAGTGAGGAAAGTTAACAGAATAATGAATTTATTCTTGTACAATACCAGAATCCAAGAATTCCCAAAAATGAAAACAAGGCAAATATTATTTTAAGAAAGTAGGGTATATCGGACCTATGTTGGACAGTTTCACTTTTCCGTTTTCTCTCAGCTCCTTAATGAAAATATGTGTGTTGTTTTTTAAATTGTTACTCCTTTAATCACCCGGCCTGGATAATTTTAAAAACTATAGTTTTATGGTTACAAAAATTATCGGAAAGTTAATGACAGGCTCTCATACAGATTTAACAGAAATTGGACTATTATATAGATTAACAGTGGAAATAGTTTTTAAAGTAGAAGTTTTCAATGTGGGTGATCTTGGGCCATCAGCATTCATTGTAACAGATGGGGCTGGTGTTTGTTAATGTCCCCAAAGTATATTACACCCTCATTACGATTCCACTAAACAAAAATTTAAGATTAAAACCAGAAATCAAAAAAAGAGATTTAAAGGGAGTGATCAACTGAAAGTGACTGGCAGGAGTGACAAATACCGTAACCGTTACATCTTGGGAAAATAAAACAAGCAGACGACGTGGTCTTACCACGGCACCGTTCTAACAAACTAACAAATTTCAACAAATACATCAAATGTTTTGAGCTTTTCAAGATATCTAAATTTATGGAAAAAGCCATTTGAACTTCTGCAAAATTTCAAAAAGTTTGCAGAAGATTTAGAGCATATCGATATCGGCGAGCCATAAGTTGAAGGTGATTGTCCCAGAGGGAAGCTCAGGACGAAGATAAAGTCTGCGAGATGAGAGAGGGCATTGTTTATATTTATTTGTGTCAATAACAAGGGTATAAATAAAGTAAATTTTGAATGAAGGTATCTGAAGAGAAAAATGGAGGCAAGTATGAAGATGAGTTAATGGAGGAAGTCGAACAAAGTTTAAGTGTTTCTGAAGAATTCAGAATGGTTAAAATGTAAATTAAATAACTTAAAATATGTAAAATGAACATCGTGTTAGACAAAAGCTGAATTTAGTTGCTTATAGATAGCAATCTTGCTGACATTGATGAGGTGAAATGAAAAAAAAACATACAGATTAAGAGGGATATGAAACGAGCCAAGAAAATTGAGAAACAAGAGCGCAAAGAAAATTAAGAAGAAAACGCAGACGGTAATGGAAATAATGAAATGGATAACGTTTGCAAGAAAGAGGCCGACTAATGCACTGCCAGTACTACTCCTTTGTCGACTAATGTGATGACTAATGACGAAAGTCACGTCTCTTGGTCGTCATGGTTTCGAGGCGACAATTACTGGTTTGCATGGACACTTTATAGATTGAGGAATTTGCCTAGAAGACGATTAATAAATTTGGGAAATCTTGCTGATTTAAAAATGATGCTAATGAAAAAAGACAATAAAGGGAGAGAAAGAGGAATTTGAAAAGAGCAAAAAAATTGAGAAACAGGAGAAAATGCAGAAAATATGTAACAGAAGTTGTGGGCTGACATTACTGGAAAAGTACCGTCTTACTCGCCAAAAATGAAAGTGCGATTGCAATATTATGAAATCTTATTCTTTGTTTTAAGGGCTCGGGAAAGCCTATCGGTCAGCATGAATACGTTGCTGGATTGTGTTGTCCGAATCGACGACACTAAAGGAGAAGTACAAATCTACTATGAATGATGCTAGTATACTTCAATCAATGTCCTTATCAAAAATTTTGTTTCGTTTCTTTACATAGCGCCGTCATGAAAATTTCCGGGCGTCTGTAAATAAAAATGGCAACCGCCTATTTCTCTTAACAGCTTATCATTACAAAGAAAAAGGGCAGCATGATAACGGCAACCCGCCCCAACAAGAAAGTAGCAAGGAACTGCTCCTCTTTCCGACCATTTTGCAGCAGTGATCCAATATCCTTCGACGGAAATGCCTGATAATTTACGAAATACGTCTGAAAATTTTGGCTCTGTGGTGTGAGTTAGTGTGAGTTGGGTGTGAGTTAAAATTTTACGGAGTAAGGAATTTTTAAGGTTAAAACTAGAAAAATCCCTTTACTAATTATATCAATCGATAGAGAATCGAAAGATCTATAATATTAAATAAGGTTTTGTCGTTATTTTAAAGAATTTTCTTAAATATTTATGAAAAAAGAAAAACTGGCCAAAATGCGAATGTCGGACAGTTGACGTAAATTCCGGACAGAAAATTTTGAAATTCCTTTGTTTTCATGTTCATTAATCGACGCAGAATTTTGAGTCTATTCGAGTTATCGGAACCTCAGGCTTAGAAGCTTAGAAATTCATCGTGTTTAGATTGAACGTTTTGTTGAACCAACCTCCCTTTAAAATACCATAATTTCGAAAAACTGAAGAATGATTGTGTTTTTCTATGCATGTTGTTTGGAAACGATTTTCTCCGCGGTCTCCAGATGTTTCTTTCCCGTCGGAGTTTTCCCTATCGATTATTTGCCTTAATTAGTGCAAGCACTTCTTGAAATCAGAGTCGAGGCTCGGGTTGCAGGTATGGAGCACAATGATAGATGAACCATTAAATTTTACTATCATGCTTTGTTTTACTTTAAGTGACTTTTACTATCACTTCCCGGAGAGAATGCCATTCACTTCTCTTCTGTTACTTTGGTGGAATGTGTGTGTTATAACAAATTAAGTTGACCAAAAGATTCTGTCTGAAATACACGAAAATTTCGTTGTTTTTTACTTCTGATAGTCAAAACGATTAATCTTAAAGTTCTTTCGAAGGCGAAAGGAAATGCTTGTAGCAAATCGTTGGTCAGCAGCAGAAAAATTTTGGTGAAAGAAATTTTGGAAATATTTCAACGTGATCCACAGCGGAGTCTTCCGGTGATTGCTAACATCGTGAGAGCGGTACAGCGGAAAAAAACAGTCGTTTTATCTGAAAAACCTTACTTTACTTTACTTTGAATGGGGTAAAAATCTTGTTAAATTTATACATTGAGTGTAACTTTTACATAATTTTTATACAGGTCCATTTGAAAGAAGCATTCCAGATGGGGACTTCCGTGTCGATGTAGTGTTGGAGACGTCCAGACGCTATGCCCGTTACCACTTCTTCACCACCGATAAGCAGCTACATCTTTTACGCAAAGCCAAAAGATGGTACGGCGACGGAACTTTTTTTATCTGTCCAACTCCTTTCTACCTGGTTTTCGGCATCCATGCGTTTATATGTCATGGACATCTAGATAAACAGGTAAGAAAGTTTTTACAAGAACTCAAACCTTTGAGCTTAAGAATGGTAGTCTTGAATGACATTCAAGTCCGTCTTTCAGGCTCAATTTTTGCGACGTTCAGGCCCAATAAAATAGGTTCTGAAATATGCGGACCTGAATAAGTGGGCCTCAACGTCGTACACCCTCAAAATGTTTTATAATTTTTTATTTGAGATCGTCAGACGCCAGGAATCGTTTTTGATGATGAAAACTCAGCAAGATCTTGTCTCAATTAGTAAATATTTTTTGACTAGTTCTTAAATCTTATCTTAATTTTAATCGGTCGGACCTATTGCAGGAAAAGATGGAAAAGAAGTTTACTCAAAAAAACTCAGTTGAGAGCGTACTTTTGCAATCAATAAGTACAATTCAATACAGTTATGAAAGTCATTCTTAAGAAACTTTTCTTTACTTTCCCAAGATACCATCGCTACCACTACTCATTGAGCCCATATTCCAAGCTTCACAATATAACAGACAAGTGAGTCAAACGAGGCAAGGGAGACAGCTGCCAGGCAGCATGTGTAGCAGACCTACCACTGCACCTGAAAAGACAGTAAAAGAAGAAGAAGATATACTCTTCCACAACAGTACTATCGTGGACGCCTACCGAGCCACTTCTGGAACCGCTGCAAAGAGAAAAGCATTGCTGTTTGAGGAAGCTGCTCTTCTAGAAGATAAGTCTCGGATTGTTCAAAAACGCGAAAACTTTCTCGGCAAGCAACGTAGAAACGACGAAGGGCTAGCCGTGCATTGTAACGCGGTAGCAGTTCACACGCCACCAGCCTCCACGAATGTTAGTGGAGTGGCGAGCAGCCTGAGTTTAGGCATAGCACAAAGCGTCAAGAGTTGGTCCAAGAATTCTATCAGAAGATACTTCAGCCACAGTCGCAACAGCCAGCGCTGGTCCCAGAAGGCATAAGCCCTACAGCGACAAGACGAGTCGCCCGATCAGCTGGACACATTTCCGCTCGGGCAAGATAGTCATTTGGTAAGCTCCTTGACTTCTGCACCAAAATTTTAACTAACCCGATGGCTTCGCCGATTAACCCGATCGTTAGCAGCAAAGGTAACAAAACTAATTGTCAAGCGAATCTTGATTAAAAATCTTCTCAAATCTATGTAAAGCGTTGCGGTGTGGAGCCGTTTCCGCGCCTAACAACAGCTCCACAGTAAGATCAAAGGGAGTAGAACCGCCCGACGCAGAAAGACGGGCGATGAAGAGATGTTAGAAATTTTGCAACCCCAAAGAGACGTCTACTAACGAAGCAGTGGTCTGGAAAAAGAAAGAATTTAAGAAAGATGCACCGGGTGAAACCCACGGCAAAACCAAACAAAAAAGGAAAAGGAAAAGCGTGTTATACCCCTTTCATCGACGCCACCAACAGCCGTACAGAACAAAGATCTGGTGTGGGACCTTTTTGGTTCTATTACCGACGAAGATCAGCGACTTGCAGGCTCCCCGTCGGCTCCTCAAATCACGTTAAACAGGGTCCAGGGTGCAGAGACGGAGCAGTCTGGCCCACCAGCAGATGACGTTGAGCTGGAGTTGAAGAAATGGAAGGAAGTGAATTGGAGAAAAGGAGAATCTTTGTGGAAAGTAAGTTGATTACAAACAAAACTTACCAGAAAAGAGTGCATAATTTTTTTAATTTTTTCAGATGTGGTTTGAAGCAGGATTCAACAAATTCTGCTTGTGTTTTACTTGTTTTACTCTACTTGTGCTTGTCTTTGTCTGTTAACAGTCCCTTCAGATGATACCGAGGAACAGCAAGTATTGGAAGTCATGAATGAAGACGGAGGAAAGCAAGGTAACTTAAAATTCTTTAGCTCTGGATTTCAAGTAATTTTAGTTCAAAATTATTCTTTTCTTTTCTAGATTTACCAGAACTGACTTTGGAAATTGGTGAAGAATTCGATGAATTTAAAAACCTTGATGGTTAGTTTGTAACAACTAATAAAAAATTAACACTTAGACTACTAGGTATACGTACCCCCCCCCCCCCCCCCAAACGTGGCACGGACACCGTCCCTCTTTTTTTGACACCGACGACGATGATACCTGAACGTCCAACTTCCGTTTGAGATACATCTCAAGTATAAATTTATTAATCGAATCCGTTCATTATTTGTAAAACAGGAGTTGGTAATAAAGTTATTCAAGCCGACGCATCTTTCCTTGAACAACAAAGCTCATATATTCAGTTTTTAAATATTTCTTCTTGATTTGAAGAAGGTGTTTTTCGTTGATTCAAAGGAGCCCCAGCGAGTAGGAGGAAAGAAAAACTGTCCGCGGGACTCTCTTTTAGATGTTTATGGACTTTTTTCTTCTCTTGTGGGGGTGGTTAAACTAAAATAACTAAAAATTTTCACGCTTTCAGATGACAAAATCATTCTGAAACGAAATGTGAAGGAAGACTACAGGATTGAATTTTCGAAAAACAAACAAACTGGATAGCATGAACGCTAGGGGAGACCGGACCCATGTTGGACACTGTTCCAAGTTGGACAGTGTCTTAAAATATAGTAAAAATTGCTTTAAAATTCTAGATTTCACACGAATTGTTCTAGATGTGATGATGCTAGATCCTGTGTAGTTTAATTAATTTCCCGACAGTAGAACGGGAGTTATAGGAGGAAGAAAAAACACGATAAATTATTGCAAAATTTTTAAACACATCAGTGTGTAAAACTGTTTATCCTTTACAATTGTGTGTAAGAAAATTATTTTTAGGTGCTTTGGTGTACCTACAATTAATGAATTTGCGGGGGGCATGATTTTGAGGCCATTTTGGACAGTTCCAAGGGGTAATATTGGACAATGGGTAATATATGGACTTCAGCGCCACCTACATTTTTACCTATCTCGCCCCATATAAAAGTTGTTATTCTTTCCCTTGAAGAAAACTTTTTCAGTTTTAAAGATATAATTTCCAAAATTTGTTTGGGGTTAAACTACATTACCATCTACATTTCCTGATTTTTTCATAATTTTTAATTCATACTATCCCTCTTTTAATACCCTGTCTAACTTGGTACAGGCCCCTGTCTAATTTCAACCCGGATCGGTAAAAAAACACCGAAAAATGGAAATCAATGTAAATTCTTAAATTTTAAAGTTACACATTTTAAAAAAATCAAGTGGGTGGGGGCAAGGCTAAAGAATGACCTTAGCAAAAAAAAAACTCTTTTGCCTAAGGGGATCGGGAGACATGCGGGAAAAACCGCGACTGTCCAAGATGGGTCTGGTCTCCCCTACTTACGTTTTCAATCGTCAGTATCAAAACAGTAAAGATGGTATCTCAGATGTTGGAGAAGGTGGTTTTGATTCTTCGGGCAGTAATGATGGAGAAGATTACGGAGACGATGAAGGATCCGAAGAAAGCAGTCTGTGCAGCAGCATGTCCCACTGCACGACTGAATCGGAGTCCGAGGACAATGAAGAGTTTCTTTAATTCACTTTGTAGCTGCTTTAAACCCTTTTAAAATTAATGTAAATGCCCTGTTTTTGTACTGTTGAACACAACTGATGTAACTCAAAAAAAATCGTCACTGATAAATTGAATTCACTTGGTTAGTCACTTCATCCATTTAGTTTATGAGTCAGCCATCCTTTTCGATGCAGCTAGCTCATTTTTTAGTATTTTATATGGAATATTATAACATATTGTTTCCAATAAGTGGAATCATTTTTAAGCTAAAAATAAACCTTATAATAATTAAAATAGCTAGCATTTTGAGAGCGTTTTTATCGGTATTTTCGACGTTATAGTCCCCTCCCTCTTACCTCATTATTATCCCTCTTTGACCTCCGATTGTTTGAGTTGCTGAATAGGCTCCGAGGGCGCACCTGACAAACCTAGTTGCCAACGAACAAAAAGCAAAGGACGCGGTCGCAAAACAGCGCAAAGCCGTGGCTTGTCTACCCGAGCACCTCAAGATCGAGCTCGAGCAAGTGGCATTTGAAAATATTAAAGTGTCCGAATTTTGATAAATGCCAAAAAACATTTAACACAAAAGATAAACGAGGAAATCACTTCAAAAACTGTCTCATATCGAAAGTTTGGTGACATTTGTTAGATTTATGTTTAAATCAATAATTTATTCACAAAACTATTATTGTACAACAATACCAGGTGCTTTCGTTCTCAACCACATTTTAAGAAGATTGTAGTGCCATAGTTATTTTATCTTCCAAAAAGCTGATTTTTTCCTCTTCTGTTAGCTTATTCCAACTTGCAAGATTAACTACCTGCAGGTGAAATCCCATTTTCTGGAGAGTCCGCAGTTCCATTTGGTGTACAGTTCTCAAGTTCAAATGATCTTCGGCAGTGTATGCTTGCGGTCGGAAAACTTTCCACAACATCCTGAAATACAAATTGAACCGTTTTAATTGAAAAGAACGGACATTAATTGAATAAAGCTTCAAACGAAAATTACAATTGATTGCCAAAAGAAACTTCGATGTCTTCCACAAAACGTGGTGTGGTGTGGTTTTTGGCGTCCCATACGGAGTTGATAAAAACAGGTTTTTTATCCTGATTAAATACCGTTGCATGATCTATAAACGATAAAAGGTTGACAGAAAAAAATGAGTACAAGGTGACTCGGAAAACAATTTCTATAAACTTACCAATATGGTGACCTTTTTTGGTAAATAAACGACTTAGGACATGAACAGGTCCATCCAGCACAGCTTGCAGTGCCATTTCAATTGGATATGATGAACCTTCGCCAGAAAGTCCGTCGTTAACGAAAATTTCATCGCGAATTTCAATTTGGCGCGAGTAAAGTACTTTACTCTCACTTGCACTACGAAACGATGTCCGTTGACCATTTTGTTTGGCTGCGACTTCGATCCCCCGAGCACTTACATTGGACAGAATCAAGGGGAATTCAAAAAGATATTGCAATCTTCCCCTGGTAAGAATGTCTGTCGAAAAAATATCTTCTGAACTAATCGTTTTGTTGGCACTTTTACAGAGGTCCTGATCAGAGAGTTTGTCACAATCTTGATGGTCGCTGCAAACGAGGCTCAACGGAAGGCATTCCGATTCCGGCTGGCAGTAAAAAGAATGACTCGGACAACGGCTGCTGCATTCGAATGGTGCGATGGAAACCACGTTCGTCTTGGTCGGACAGAAACAAGAGAAACTGGAGCTGTTCCTCAACACGCACAAGCCGTTGCCGCAAGAAGATGACTTGCACGGGTTTGGGTATTCCGGTTCCAGGATGGAATGACTAGTAAACAAATGATGCACATCCTCAAGCGGCGTTAAAGAGCTGGTCGCAGGTTCGCCCGTCACCGATTGACTGTAAACGACATTTCGGCGCCAGACGGTCCAAGAAATGCGGTTCTCAAAGAAGGTGAGAGACAGAGGTTGGCCGTTTGTCCTACCAACTACCAGCTTCTTTTTCTGTTGTCCGTCGTAGTCGCAGCTTGAAATTGATTGGCCCTTGTCCGCCCAGTAGATGCGCGTTTTAACCGTGTCCAGCGCGAGGGCGACAGGATAGGCAGCTCCGCTGTAGTAAATCTCCCGAGTCACTTTGCCATCCATAGTTGAACGAATGATGCGGCCGCTAGCCGACCGAAGATGCTCGGACCAAAAAAGGGCACCTCTGACGCCATCGATGATGATGTCGGTTATCTTGGCTTGGGAGTTGACAATGTCAACGTCAGCATCCAGCGTATGAGAGACGACTTTGACCACCGAACGATCTTGATTAGCTACTAGCGCACTGACGTAGACATTTCCTGTGATCGAGTCTAGAGCCAATCCAGTGGGAGTCAGTCCTTCCAACTTGTAGGTGAACGCCTGGCCGACATCCCTCATCCGGCTGACACCTGCACTGGTGATCCAGAAGAGGGTGGAAAATTTGCCGTGATAGGCGATGCCTTTAATGGGAGCATCCTGCGATGCCAGACCACGATGACTAGCAGTCACATTGTTGTTCCGCAGAAGGGCGACGCGATGCGCACTGGCGGCTATCAGCAACGGCCGTCCGTCCATCACTTTGCAGGTGTATTTATCCGGCTCAAGGTAATACCCTGGCGCACACGAACAGTCGTAATCGCCTTCGCTATTGGCGCAGTATTGGGAACATCTATTCTCCGATAAGCATTCGTCAATGTCTACGCACTGAGGGCCGTTGTTTTCGGATCGGTAGCCGGCCTCGCAGTAGCAAATTGGTCCCTTCGGTCCCGGCACACAATTGTGCTCACAAAAGTTTTCTTCACACGGAGTATCTATAAACGGATTTAGCAGTCCGTGAATTATTAACAAAGACCATGAATGAGTAGGCACAAGAAATCGGATGGATAATTTGAACATATTACCACAGTTATCTCCTTCGTCAGTGCCATCTGGACAATCCAAAACTTCATCACAGACCGAATCCATTGGTATGCAATTGCCACTGTCACACCGGAAATCTCCTTCCGAGCAAGAAGAGCCCAACTTATAATGACAACTGTAAATAAAAACACAATTAATAAAATCATTCTCAAATTCAAATGAATAAAAAAAAACTTACTCGGACCCGTTCGATGTTATACAATCACCAGTGCTGCCGTTGCGACTTAATTTTAAATTATTAACTACAACCATCAATCGATATTGCTCGGCATTCTTAAGGGAAGTAGTACCGATGGAAAATTCGTGCTTTGTTTCTGGATCTTGTTTGTTCAACCAGTTGATGCGAGAATGTCCAGTCAGCCAGAAAACCGAGTCCAAAGTTAAACTGATGGCAATGGGCGTTTTCAGGTGTTCTTGGAGTACGGTTCGATTTGAACCTCCAACTTCCATGCGTTCAATCGTACCGCGCAGAGAATCGGTAAAGTACAAGTGCTTGTCGTCGTACACCATAGACGTCACGGTTCCATGGACTTGCACCAAATTATTTAGCCAATTCCCGTCCGTTTCCCATACGGTGATGACGTAACTTTCACTTCCTTCGACAACAAACATTAAATTTAATTCAGGTGCTATGGCAATGGCTCTAGGGTTCTTGAGCTGTCGAGCTAAAACCAATCGTTCACGCACTCCGTTTAAATGTTTGCGACCAATCGCAAATTTCACGATGGTACCCCGAGATCTCTCCGTCCAGTAAATGCTTTCCGTGAAAGGATCGACGTCCAACCCTTCGACCACATCGGCATTTTCGAAGAGAACCACTTCGCGACGAGTGTTCAAATCCATCGAGTAAATGACTCCGTCCACAGTGTCGCTGTAGATGATGGAATTATCCGAAGGGTTGAATACCAAGGCGCCAACGTTTTTCAAGTGGAGATTCTTAGACAGATGGACGATTGAATTTGTCTCGTTCTGGTTGTTGTTGTACAAGCGATAAATGTCGGTTTTAGTAGCGACGATGATGGAAGTATCATCGACAGTAGTGAAATCGCAAGTGCGGTTGTCGCTATTCAACGTCATCGCAGCCGGACAAGCGCAATGAAATCCTTCCACAGAAGGTGAGAGGAGACAAAGATGGCTGCAACTCGCGTTCTGGCAAGGATTTTGAGTAAATCTTTGCTTCGAAGGATGATGGACTTGAATACTAGTGAGAATCAATGTGTCATCCCGGATCATCACCTAGAGTAATAAAGACATTTTTACTGTAAAATAATAGCTCAACAAATTGAAAGACCAACTTACTTTAAATTGCCCTCCGGTGTTCTTGTCCACGGAAATAATCTCATGTTCGGTTGGGTCGCACCAGAAGACCAGATTGCGGAACAGAGCCAGAGCGAAAGGATTGACTTCCTTCTGAAGAACCTTGCGGTCGGATCCGTCGATGTGTGAGCTTTCGATGCGATTCAGCTGGACATCGCCCCAGAATATGCGCCCGGTCGCTTCGTCCACAGCTAATCCACTAGGCTGGGCCACATCGGTGGTGATTATGTGTGTCCGTTTTGATCCGTCCATGCCAGCCGAGGCAATGTGTGGATGGGAACCCCAGTCGGACCAGAAGAGCAGACGTTTTTCAGGATAGACGGCCAGAGCGCGAGGTTTGTCCAGTTGACCGCAGACGACAACGCAGATTGTGCCTTGGAGATCGCAGGCGACAATAGTTTTCCGACCGGAATCGACGAAGTATAGGTGTCTTCCGGGCCCATCAACCATCAAGTCTCCAACCTCTTCTACGCCAACGGAAATGACTTTTTGATTTCTTGATCCATCCAAACTGGATTTGTAAATTCCCGATTTGCCATCGCTCTTTTCACTCCAGTAAAGAGACTGTTCTTTGTAATCAACCGAGACGCCGTGGGCTTGGCTAAGGTCTGACTGAATGAATTTATATTCTTCAGAATCGATCGGCATCGATCGAATATCACTGTCAGTTGTGATCAGCAGAAGAGGTTCTGAAACAAGAAAACGACAAGAAAATTCCACGTGTTTTACTTACATTCGTCGATATATTTTCATCACGAAAATGTTTACACTACTTAATGAATAATTTTAAAAATTAGAAAGAAAACTTACTGCATTCGTCTTCGTCAAATCCATCTTCACAATCCTTGACATCGTCGCAGCGCTGTTGGGGTTCGAAACAACCCTCCCCATTTCCGCATTGAATCTGATTATCCATACATCCTTTAGGCAACACCGAATATCAATTCATTACCAATTTCAAATAAATTACAACAACGATTGCATACCTCTTGCCGTGAAGCTCGAAAGATGGGCGAACAAAATGAGACAAAAATAGGCAATCTCCATTTAATGTGGAGATTTCCTACTTTGATTATTTGGTATAAAACTCTTCAACTAAAAACTTTTAAATTTAGTAGCTTCCCTACGTATTATAAAGGACTAAAGATACACTTAGTCTGAAAATGTGCTTTTCTAACTAGACTTATCGACAAACGCTACGAAACGGAAAGAGAAAATGATATTGGTTCAGACTTCAGACTGACACCGTTCCAGACACGTTTCTGAGGTTATTCACCTTTGCCTCACTTACTACAACTGATCTCGTTCATTCGCATTCTTACCTTACCCCCTTGTTACCTAACCCTTCCCTCTACCGCTCAAATGTCCTTTAAAAATAAATTGTGCCTTTAGCAAGGCGGGCTGGAAATAAAGAAAGGGTTATTGACATCACTTGGCTATGTTTTACTGACCTCTGAGCTAGCTATTTGCAAGTAACGATCTTTTATAGGCAGGGAAAATGGGAAAGAGCTAAACGTTATGTCACACGGCAATACTAAAACGAAAAAATCCTGCTTTACATTTTAATCAAATGGTGGAGTAGGAAATACAAAATACTTTTGTGATTTTATTTCTTATATTGTGCAATTCAGGGTAAAAGAGTTTAATCAAAAATTGAACGGAGATACCTAATAAAAATGGCGAGAAATACATTCCAAAACGCTTTGTTACCTCTCCTTTCCACCTCTTTGAAATCAAAGTTTCCAACACTTTGGGGGCGGTATTACAAATTTTGTATATCCAAATGACCAAAAAGAATTCAGCGCCAACAATAGCTAGCATTCTGTTGAGGAATAAAAATTAGGGATCGGTAATGGATATAGTGAACACAGAGTCACAGACTGACAAAATAAATTTGAAGATTCTCTTTTTGAGTGTTATACATGTTCGCCTTTTTTTAAGTTAATACATGAGAAAATCAACCGCGGGGTGCGAAGCGATCGGAAGCGATCAATTTGTCTCCGGAGGCGCCATCTGATCCAATATTTCGTCACAAAAGGACGATGGGATCCTTTATAAAGATATCGCGTGATCGTCAATCGAAGTCCTCCCTCCCCCCCCCCACCCTCCCCAGCTCTCACAACTGACATCGCACCCATGCATCCCATATATAAACATATGAGTGTTCAGCGCCACTTTATGTTTGTCCACAGCCTTCGTCAGAACGCGTCCGACATCATCCTCACTTGATTGGGTAAGTCGCTCTATCTTGTCTCTATATTTTGAATACTATTTATTTTTAAATTTTGCGAAAAAATATCCCATTTTGCGCCATTAGTTAAAAAAAATATTGAACGCCGATCGTTAAATCGGCAAATTAATAATCTTAATGAATCCGTCTTATTTCAGATTAGTAAATAAATAACAGATCAGTCTGATTTGCAAGTATTTTATTTTGCTATAGCATAACGGTACCCAGTACTTGTTTCTAGAAAAACAATAAGGAATAATTGCAGTCGAATCTGATGAACCACCAATTTATCACCCACAAATTGGGCGACAAGTTGTAGCGCAGAATAAACCGTCTAAAGGATGCGCAGCCTAATGACAATTTTGAGTTAAATTCATTAAATGTCATGGAAAAACAACAACGATCGGTTTTTAAAAAAAAGGCGTCTTCAGTACAATCCTTCTTTAAATTATATATTTCGCTTAAAAACTTGAAATCGCTATGGGAAAATTAGATATATAAAAGAATGAATATGAATTTATTGCGTTCAATTCGTCTTTCAAGTATTAGACCTGAATTATTATGCACAAACAAGGAGACGCATGGGCCCGAAGCGTAAATGGACAAAGGTTAATGATTAGGTTAGCCAACACATCAAAATACCGGGCAAACAAAGACAGGTGAGACTATTCTCATGAACTCGACTTGGGTTTCTATAACGACTCGACCGAGTAAGTCAGTCTATCTGACTTCTTCTTTTATTTTTTGTTCGGAGCCTTATGGCCCTTATCTCTCTCACCCTTGGAGTCTTGCTGAACGTTGCTGCCACCATCGGGGCGTCAGAAAGCTCTGAACACTCGGTGGTTTCCCAGACGGTGTTGACTCTGGCAATCCAGCGGATGCCTTTGCAGCGCGAGCTTTACTCATCGGATAATATATAGTTCGTCACGACTCTTTTTCCACGATATGTTTTCGTTATAGACGCGAGGTTTCTTCTTTAATTATGCTGTAATTCCCCACCAAAATAATAATAAAAAAAGGTCGTCTTTTGTAGCCTATTAGGGTGTATACGGAGCACGATTAATGATGGGCGGATTGACTGCTGGCGTGTTAAATAAATAATAGAGCAGATTCACCGTCGTCTTTTCTGTACAGCACACACTGTGTGCGCTGATGAGCTTGAGAACAGACCACATGTCGATCTGAATACCGTCCCTATTACATATAGGAAACGGTCAATAGAAGACTATGTTTTCATGTGGGCCCCATCATACGCAGCAAGAAACAACACGAGAAGCCATGAGCGAGCGTGAGGATTCGTACAGGATTTTTTTGCTGAGAGCAACTTGATTTTTCTACTTGTTTTCGTTGAAACTTTGGATGAGACTCACATCAATTTATGATCGTCACTGTATTGACATCTGCTTGGGGTTCCACAAATACATTCAATTTATCAGTCTACCCGGCCGATATGAAAAAAAAAATCGTCAATTAAGTTCACACTTGTGGTTCGAAAATCTATTGAAGAGAAGACGGCTGAGAAGAAGCAGTTACGGCTGCTGTATAAAGGAAATATTATTTTAAAAAATTTTTATGAGAAACATGGAGACTATATTGAAGTAGTATAGCTGTTGGGAGGGTTAGATGGGTGAAAGCTATTGAGTCGCAACTCCAAAGGTTGAAAAGAGCGAAAAGGGGTGAACAGGACTGCGGCTGACAGACCCTCTTTTGTCAAGTAGTGAACCGTCAGTACATCAAGCCAAGCGCGTCACAATAAACAACTAAAAGGTCATCTAACATGGGCTGCAATATGTGTGTATATATTTCCTTGTCTATTTAGTACACACAAAGCGGATGCGGCTGGCGGCTTATCTAAAAAAAGAAAGTACTATATTGAATATGTCGATAATCTTTTGATATTGATCACTAATGAATGTTGACACTGTTACGCTGATGCTCTTACGAAACCGCCGTGCTCTTTGATGATTTTTAAGAATTTAAACTGATCCCAAAAGAGTTTTCTGTTATTAGTATTAAGTATCAAATCGAAACATCAGTGTTATATTCCCGTACGAAACGGCAAGCTGATTTTTAGCTTAATTACAGCTATCCATTTAGGGGGGTAAAGCTAGCTGCTTCTAGGGTAAAATTTTTAAAAAACAGCATGGAATTTCAGGGTTAGATTAAACTTAACATTAGCAGGGGAAAAAAGCTGGCCGTTTAGCAGCTATAGGACAGCTATGATTTATTAGCCTACTAAATACAAGCAAACCTTAAGCTAGTATATTCTTCCTATTTTATACTTAGAATTACCTAGTATATTCTTCCTATTGCATACCTAGAATTAGTCACATACAAAAATGAGTTCAAATTTCTTTGTATTTGACGACGAGATTAAAATGCAAAGACTAGGTTATACAGCATGACACAAATGGAGTTTAACAGCAAACATATTGCTAAGTTGACGAGGGAAACAAAAGGCGCATAACTGGCAGTTTGTAGAGGGATGTAACAGCAAACATATTGCTAAGTTGGAGGGAAACAATAAGGCACATAACTGGCAGCTTGTAGAGGGGTGTAACAGCAAACATATTGCTAAGTTGATGAGGGAAACAATAAGGCAGTAAGGAATAAAGGCAATAAGGAGTTCGGAAAGATGATGGCGTGTTACACCGAGATACTGGAGGAGTCAGAATAACTTCATTGCGATGAACGGCCGAGTGAACGGCACCATTACTTGAGGCACTGCCACCAATACAGCGATCCTGTACATATAAACAAATCTTTACTCATGCATGCCAGTGATTATAAACACAGATTTAATAATTACTACATCAGTCCGGGGGATTTTGTTGCGGGTACGAGGAGATGGAGCCAGCCAATCTACTTCTTCATTACCAGAGTCTGATTCTTCGCTTTCAGATGATGGTAGAGCACTAACACCCAAATCACTGACTTCATCAGCTGTTGGTTTGATTGCTTGATGGATTGGTTGATCTTTGCTTCTTGATGGATTTCTTTTCGTTGTTTTTCTCTTGTTGTTATCTATGGGTTCTATGAATAAAAGATTAAGTATAGCAAACACTTTGCGAAAAAAGAAATATTAAGAGAAACCTGAATTTGAAGTATCCCCAACTGTTGGAGGCAAAGACTTCTTGGCATATGAAACAGAAGCAACAGGTTTGGGGGCCACTTGGGATTTTGGAGTTGAGTGCAAGATTTTGGTGGAGCGTGCAGATTTTGGTTTAGATTTCATCATTGCATCACGAGTTATTTCTAACACCTCCATGTCTTCTGTTAAAATGAAAAAATATTGGTTAGAAAGAGTATGCGATATAACATCAAGTTCAACATTACAACCACCTGAGAATGTAATTACATGCCCAGCTCTCAGTTCCAATTGGATCGATGGGTCTTCACCTGAAACACTGTGCTTGGGGAAGCTAAACAAACATGATTTAATACAACTATACGACATTTAGTTTAAATGTACCATTACTTTAAAGCAACATCAGTCTTCCCAGAAATGAACTCTTTGAGCATGCGAATCTTGTCTTCAAGGTTTGGAAGCGACACGAATGTTTTGGGAAAGACTATGGAATCCATAGTCCCAATACCTAGCTCTGTTTTACCTTTTTTAAAGCAGCAAACGAGAACGTGAATTGTGGGGTTTCCCATTTTTCCAATATTGTTAGGAAAACGATTCCTGATAAGTCAAAACTATAAACTACTTCACACGTCGAAAAAGAAAACGCGTCATGGAGACGAAAGTGAACTAGAATAATGGCAGCTGGAAATGCCTGAGCGCCAAAAATTGAAAGCGTTGCCAGATTGTGTTTTCGATTATTTTTTAAAAACCAGCAATAAATGGAGTAAAAATGAAATTACCGTAAAAAATTGCAAATTAAAAGAAAACAATGAGAATTTTCATTTGGAGATTTTAAATTTACTGTATTCAATCTGTTTCAATTGAATTGGGTAGGGCCTGGGTAGGGCAGTTACACTTGGATTTTTCCCACGAAAATGACAACCAAACTAAAGTAAAATTAACAGCAGCAGCCAGTGCTTACCACTCCAAAATTTTGCTTTAATTAGCCTCCAACGTTGTAAGTTAGCTGGTGGCCATCAATTATGGCCAAATTTTCTATACCCATAAAAATGTATGTTTATTTAAACAGAGGGCTCTGACTAAAAATTTTATTCGGTACCCTACGACTAGCTAAAAATAGCTTTATGCACAAAGGCTGGTCGCTACTAGCTACCCTTAGCTAAAACTTACTGCTGCGCAAATTAGATTAATTTTATAAGTCGAACAACTAGCTCGAAATAGCTTAACGTACATAGGCTGGTCGTTACTACCTACACATGGTTAAATTACTGCTGAACGCAAGCAGTCTAGTATCAACAGGTTTAAGCTAGCTGGTAGAAACGAGGCTGCTCCCGTTCAGCTGTAATGTAACTTAAAGAAAGATAGTTATGACCAACCTACGTACGTAAAGCTATTTTTTAGCTAGTCGTTCAGAGACCCAGCTAAACAAATCGTACGGGTTTTGATACATTGCACTACTTTTCCACACAAATTTAAATTGTGTATTCGTAAGGGATTATTACGTTACACGAGACTGATAAGGGTCGAGTCAAATTCACATATCGGAACCTTCATGTGATAATATGTAGGCTGTGTCTGCCTTTTGATCTTTGAAAATATTTGTATGTTTGTATCTAGTAGGTTTGTGAAAAAAAGTCATGTGCCTAGCCATCAGGCTGTCACTGATCATCGTTTGTAATTTTAAGAAAGTACCGCAAACTAGTTTTTGCATAAGATTACGGAATGAAGGAGGCGGAAGAGCGGAATTGCAGAGAAGGAAACTACTACGCAAAATAATTTGTTTTAGATAAACATGCTGCATTTTATTTTTTTAAAGAGTATTACAAAATAAGAGAAATGGGAATCTAACGATGTGGTAGCTGTAAAGCAAACATGTGCGAGCCACTCGGCCAGTTATTCATTAAACATTCACGGCGCCCTGTTCGACTCTTCCCCACTAGCTGTTCAATTGTTTGTCGTCGACCCCACGGACGGAGGCGTTTTCCTTTTACCGATCACACGCACCTTGATAATTAATTGTATGACCACAATGTCAGTATACTTGTCAAGAATTTTCAAAGTGCGAAGTAGTTGAGATGACACGTTATAACATTAACAAACTGTAGAACTCACTGAACTTTCATTTTTGCCGTTATATTACATTTGTGTTCTTCAATCTCTTATATTTATCTTATTTCAACTATTTTGGAAGTTCTTTTGATTATAATTCAGAAAATGGATCGCGTGATGGGCTCTCGTAATAAGCTGGAAGCTCTCTGTCTTGTGTGTGGGGATAAAGCATCCGGACGACACTACGGCGTCTCTAGCTGTGATGGATGTCGAGGCTTCTTCAAGAGAAGCATTCGCAGGTGATTTACACAAAATTTCTAATAATCCATAACATTAAACATTTTCAAACATAAACTGGGTACAGTGAAATTCCATGAACAAACCAATCAGTCTAAGCAGAGTGAAACCTGGGTGATTCTAGTGTGAAAACCTGAGTGGTAGTAATGGCTAAGTTTGAAAGGAGAAAGCATTTTTACATTTTTAATTTTTAAATTAATTTTCCAAGTCCTATTTCAAAAGCGACCGAAGGAAAGGCTTCCGCGTTCGTTTTATTAAAATTCAATCCCGTTTCTAGATATACATTTAATCCGTGTTGAGAATATTTCAGATGTTCACGATTAAATAAACATATTTTTGTTCTTAGAAATTTGGACTACATGTGCAAAGAATCGAACCAGTGCATCGTGGATGTCAGCCGTCGTAATCAATGTCAAGCGTGCCGGTTTCGTCGCTGCCTAGAAGTCAAAATGAAACGAGACGGTAAAAATGATTTTCTTTCTAATTCACACTTTTCTTAAATGTAATAGTAGATTTCTGCTTTGCGAGTAACGGTTTATGCAATCGGGCTTATTAATTATAGCCAGTAATGCATTTTAGATCAACTGAAATGAAGAGTTCAGTGAAAATTGGTAAAGAATGGGAAGAAGGAGGAGGAGCTACGGAAAGTGCACCAATCATGTGAGATTCGCACGTTCGGGAATAATAAACAGTTCTTGGCGTCTAGTAGACTAGGGGCGCGCAGGAGAACCCTGTCCTGGCGCACCACACCCCATAGATCCCTTCATGTGTGCAAGGCATTTCATTGGCTGTCCCCCCCTGAATCACGTGACTTCCAATTGCGTCGGTGCTATGCGCTATATAAGTGCTGCTAGTAGAGATTCAGACTTTTCGCTGATTTAAAAATAACCTCAATTAATTGGAAAGACATTGCACAACACGTCAATTAGTGCTTGCGCTTGATTCTTAGGTATTCAAATTTATGAAAACCCCATAACGGTAAGAAAATGTCTGCAAATATCATCCCATCGCATTGTTGGAACAAAAGTCTTTTACTTCATGAAATTCATAGCATGAATTTTTACATTAAAATAAAAATCAGACTAGGCTAAGATATTCCCGCTATATTCTTTAAACCGGGATTAACAGCCTACAAAAACGGATGGATTGATATTATTTGATTGTTTGTGTAGCAGTACTAGATCATATAGCAATATTAAAAAAGAGTATTTTCCTAGCACGATCGTTTCAGCATCCATGCTAAATCAATAACACTTTTTTTTATTGGTGGTCGGCTTTGTGAGCAAATATTAGTGGAGTGAAATATTAAGGGAAGTGCCAAAACCACAAGGGGGGGGGGGGGGAATGGGGGAATGGGGTTGATGCTTGTGACAATATTGGAAGTAGGTGACGCCATTAACGGATCCCATGTAAGTGATCCCTTAAGAGTTAGAAAGGTTTTTCTTTTTTTTGTCAAGAGCTTTGGCGTCACCTGTCAGTTTACACGGATGTGAAGGGGCTCCCGTCACAACCAACTGATATGAAGACCAAATGCTCATCTAATATAACTTTCCATCTTTGATTCTTTTCGTTCAATAAAAAAAAAACTAGCCGTCCAACACGAACGCGCTCCTCGCGGCGCTCTCAAAAGATCCTACCAGCCGGAGCTCGACCCGACCGTGCAGACAAACGCGACTCCGCTATTGCCGTTAAGTCATCATCAACCACCTCTAACGTCCCTGAGTGCCGGCTACTCATTCTACTCGGGGAATTTCCCGTTTAACTGGCGGCCAACCATCGGCTTGCATCACGTCCCAAGGCATTTCCCATTGAACATTTTCGTTCCTCCTCCACCGCTTCCGGCCTCGGACAATAATCTGACTCCATCCATCCCTCTTCTCAATCTCGTCAAAGAAGATGAAGTGAGCAGTTCGGCGGCCGAAGATTTACCAACAACATTCAAAAGACGCGATTCAGGTATAAATGTTGTACGTTTTAGATGCTATATAACTCATAAAATATCATTAAAATTAGCAGGGGTCAGCTACAAGTCACCGACTGTCACTAGTACATCTCCCGTTGCCATGCCGACCGATCCTGTTAGTCAGTTGAACGCCTCTCATCATTGTTTGTCAGGCATTAGAGACACCAGCAACGACGTCAATGAAGCAGCTGCTCGTTTACTCTTCTTAACAGTTCGATGGGCGAAATCTATACCATCTTTTTCTCATGTAAAATTCGGGTTTATATGAAATAGTATTTTTACGTAATCCGTTTTTAAAATGTCTTATTTATTTTTTTTTTAAATTACCCATTAGCTCTTCTATCGGGACCAAAGTCTCCTTCTGGAGGAAGCCTGGTGCGAGCTCTTTGTTTTAACCGTAGCCCAATGGGGCCTCAGTCTTGACGAAGGTAACAAGAACGATACAATTCTAAAATCAAAATTAATAGTAACAGATTGTTCAAAGTTATAAAGCAATCAAACCGGTTAAATCTTGTAAGATTTTTACGAAAGATGAAACCACAATTATTAACTCATTTCAACTATTTAAACGCATTGCTTGCGTGCATTGCATAAAAGCCACAGTTGTTTGTTCGTCTTTTTATGTATTGGCTTTGTCTCAGTTTTTCTTGCTCATTACGCATTCATTTTTTGATGACGCATAAAAATGCCGTTATAACGGTATACTGCCAATTTTAGTATTTGACACTCGCATTAATAAGGAATTTGACATGACTCTATTACTTGACAGTTAACACTATGAGAAACTGCCCAGAGTTGACGAGCGAACGCCACGAGCTGCTGCTGGAAGGTCTGCGACATTTGCACCAAGTGGTCGCACGCATTCACCTCTTACGGCTGGATCACACCGACTTCGCTTGTCTGAAAGCCTTGGTTCTTTTCAAACCCGGTACGCTTATAGGATAAATTATACCTATCTAATTAATTAAGCATATTAACTATAGTTTCTGTTTGGAACTTCTTGTAGAAACTCTGGGACTGCGCGACGGTCTGGCCATCGAGATTTTGCAAGACCAAACGCAGATGATGTTGCACGAGTACTGTTCGTCCTCGTCATCCCCTCAACAACAGTCGCACGACATGTCGCACAGCATGGTGCGGAGTCATCGTCCGTCCCTTGCTGGCCGTTTCGGCAAGTTGTTGCTAGTTCTGCCGGCCCTGAAGGCCGTCCAGAGCGCTAACGTTGTCGATCTCTTTTTCCGCAAGCTAATCGGCGATACGCCCATTTCGAGACTCTTGGCAGACTGCACCCTGTAAGCGCCGTTTCCAAATTCTAATCGAAGATAATATCTCTTTAGCTTACGAATGCAACTTTTAAATTAAATACCACCGCAAAACCACTTTCAATATTACATTTCTAATTAAGAAATGATTAATATTTTGAATTTTCCCGGCATTCCAGCCAGCACCTTACAACGGGAAAAAGACAAATCAGTCCTAAGATATTTCTAGTCATTTAGCCAAAAAGTCAAAATTGGCAAGTGTAAATTTTTAATTTTCTTTCTGTCAACTAAGCAAAAGTTTCGTTGTTATTGTAGTCGTGTTTAATTCTCGGCGTTAATTTTTTTTTACCTTCTTACCAGTCAGATTCAATGGGAAGGTTTCATGTACTAAAATACACTCAAATGTCGACTCGTTAGAAAAGATTTCAGTATTAAACTGCAAACTATTCCAATGTCATTAACTGGCGATGATTTTGAATCGATCAGAGTTGTCTGATGAGTGAAACGAAAGTAAGCCGTGTTTTTATTAGAATAATTTAATCTCATGGTAGATAGGAGAATGACAACGCACACACACATAGACCACACGAATCATCAAACTGATGGAGGAGAGAAGATGCACACAAAAAAAAATGACGTCATATTTGTAATAATTTTTTCTTTCTTATCTTCCGTCTGGTAGAAGAGGAATTGGCGTTAAGATAATTCTTGTTTCTTTCTTCTTCTTCTTCTTTTCTTTTTCTTTCAACATCTTTTGATGACCATCAAAGGACGTCTATTGAAGAAATCATTCGGGGAGGGGCGAGGGGCGGGACCGGGAGGGGCGCGTGTAGCGATATAAAAGGGCTTATATGTAGTGTCTTCATATTTTGTAAATATATAACACGCTAGCGGGAGGCCACCCATAGGGGGCACACGCGACACACACGCACCACACGCGGAGCGAGAGAGAGAGAGAGAGAGAGAGAGAGAAGGAGAAAAGAGAAAAAAATCATTTCCAACACACGTCACCAGCACAACAACAAAAAAAGTGTCTTGTAACAAAAAAAGACGCCACTCACGCCGAGCGGGAGGGGATGTAGAGCACCTGGAACGTCACGCAAAACAACAAGTCTCCCGACGATGAATCGACAACGGCGGAGACGGATGTTTTGTCATTTCCATAATATTTTTTTATTTTGGCTTTTCTTGTTGGTTGGTTTTTTCTTTTTTGTTTCGTTTTATTTTTTGTGTTTATTCTGTTTGATGGGGTTTTTGGGGGGTTTCGGACTTTTACATCCTTCGCGGTGAACGGCTGGGGGCCGTCACTTGATGGAAAAAAAATCGTTTGGGTCTTTCATTTTTATTTGTTGGTTTGTTGTGTATAAGGGAAGGAATAAGGTTGGGGGATATTCTTCGACTGCTACCACAGACTTTCTTCTTCTTTTTTGTGTTTAATGGTTTTTTTTTAAAGGTATTTTAGGGGAGACGACAAAATAATTAAGAGCTAGGTGGGGAGGTGGTGGAGGGACAAATGCCAAATCCAATTTTTAAAAACAAATAAAAAGTGTTCAATATAGAAATCAAAGTGAATAAGAAAGAATAGCACGAAGGAAAAATAAAGATGTTATTTTTTTTTTCTTTTCAAAATGGAACAGGTAAAAAAAAACAAAGAAATCAAATGTAATTCTAGTTTAAAAAAAACGGGTAGCTTTGTGATAGGTAGTTGTAGTCTAGCATGGCTAATAGACGATCAAAGTGTGCCAATAAAGGGGGGAAAAGGTGTAGTATTAGGGTTGTGTAACACGAATGGGGTGAGACGATGGTAAAGGGGTGGAGCCTAAGTGATAATAATAATAATAAAAAAATAACCAAAAAGAATCATTTGTGTGATTTGCTTCACGTTTCATTTGTCGCTTTAACATCGTTTACTGTACACCGTCAAATGGTCTGTATGTTTAAAAACAAAACAAAATGCTGCTGTATTTTGCTGTTTCTTCTTCATCTTCATCTTCTTCTTCTTCCGGTTTTACAGTGTGGAACATAGCAGAGAAAGTTTGCGGAGAGTTTGGACCAGGGGATGTGAATCGGAGGACCGGCCTGATGAAAAGCAGAAGAAGCAGGGCGAATGGCGAATATTTGCCAACGTCAGGTACATCGAAAGTGAATTCGCCTTCAACTTGTTCGCCACAAAATAAACAACAACAATTTCGTGTCTTTTTCTTTACCCTACTACGAAATAGCGCCATCGCCTTCGACCTGAGTCCATCAGACCGGTTTAGGATATATCATGAGTGGCGGTTTGTTGCATCATTGTGATGCAACCAAAAACCGTGAGCGGTAAAAAAAATTAATAATTTGCATTGACGGGAGCATCCGAGGGGAGGGTTGCGGGGGTTGAAATTGGTGGAACGTTGAGGTAGTTCTGTTCTGAAAAATCGAGGAGGTGTTTCTTTGTTTACCGTTTGATTGGAGTTTTTGCGGAGAGTTTTGTTGTGTGAGGCTGAGTCCGAAATGAGGAACGACGGGGAGCACATCCGACGCTCGACACGATTCGAAAACGGTTTGAATTTCTTTCTCTCTTTGCTAATTGAATAAAAAAAAACTGATTTTTTTTTATACCATGACGACGCATTGCACACAAAATTTGGACGTAAAAATAGAGAGAGAGAGAGAGGCGTTTAGACGGCCAGAGATAATTTCGGGAGGGGGGACGATGAAAGGAAAGATGGCGGGCTGCCCTAACACGCGGGGGGGAGAGGATTTTTGTTAAATTTTTTGTTTTCAAATTCGATCAAAGACGAGACGAAACGAGAGACGACAAAGCGCGCTAGAAAACGAAAGAATTCAAATGCTGATTACGGGGGGGGGGGGGGCGGGGTCGAGCTATTGTGACGGATTATTATTACGAAGACAAAAATGGGAGGGGGCAATTCTTTTTTCACTGCTGCGGGTTGAAAAATGAAAAAAAAAAGCCTATGGAAAATTAAAAGGAAAACAAAAACAGAAATGCAGGATTTTTTTTTCACGAAGCGACAAAGACGAGTTAGATACGGGGGGAGCCAATTACATAGAGACAATTCTTTTTTAAAACGGAGGTTAACCAACCAATTGCGATTAATTTGAAACTATTTTCGGGATTTTGTAAATTTTTTCTTTTGTTTGCAATTTCTGACAACAAAACAAAAAAAAATATTGGATCTTTTTCAGGTTTTTGTTTTGCTTTGTTTTGTTTCTTTCGTTTGGTAACAAAAGGAAAAAAAACGGAAACTGATCAGATTTTACAAAAACAAAAAAGGGAATCGAAATAATTATTCGAAATAAATACACGCTAGAATAAAAAATAAAATAAAATAAAATTCACTAAAAAAGTTTTGCGTTTTCGCTGTCTGCCGATTGGTGTGGTTCCGGGCTCTATGTCAGCTAGCGTTTCTTATTCTTCATTTTTTTTTTCAATAATTTTTGTAATTTCTTCTTTTTCAAATTTCGGCCACGATGGGAAAAGCAATCTAGAAAAAAGCTACGGGGTTGAGGGAATGACCATTATGCGCAGTTATTGGGGGGAACGAAATTCAACGGAGGGACGCAAAATTATTTTTCGATATTATTCTCCCCTCCAAATAAAGTGTTATGCCAATCAAAAAATTCTAAATTTGCTATCCTGATGAAAAAATAAGTTGTTAACCCTTACTCCATTCTGACGGGATGATTTGATTCGACATTTTTTGTAAGTTAAACCAGCGCGGGCGGTGTGGATTTTCTTTCTGGCGGAGGGGATTTACAAAAAAGTAAATGCAATTCACTTTTTCTTTTTCTTCTTCAAAAGTTTCCGATGAAATGCAAAACAGAAGGACATTGGGAATCATCGGCAGTGCTTGGATTTCTGTGAAGGGGAAAAAATAATCAAAGAAATGTCTCGTTGTCGTCGCGAGTTTTTTGAAAAATGTAGGAGCGGAGGGGCAATTATAAAGTGTAGGAGGTCTGCGTAGTCACTGGGATCCTGACCTTTCATCGTTGGTAAGAGTCTAGACTTTATCGGGGTGAGGGAGAGTAGTAGGAGTTGTTGGGTGTAGACAAGCGTACAGGAAAGTGTGTGTAACAAACATATCCGATGAAAAGTAAAGAGAGACAGGGGGGACAGACAGAGGAGGTTCAATACAAATACAATTCAACAATTATCCGTAGGTCAGCCACCGACAGTTGCTGAATGAGGTAGTTGACGTCATCTTCCTTCTTCTTTTTCATTTTTCAATTTTTTTTTTTTTTTTGTTTTTCTAGTCGACGAAGTTTCCACATGTGCACACCGATCGGCAAGAGGAAGAGCCGGGCAGGCAGTCGGACAGATCAATCTCTCTTTTATCAAATGAAATCAAATAAAATGTCAGATATTTTTCCCGTCTTGTGTGTGTGTGTGTGTGGAGGGGGGGAGGAGGTGTAGGGAGGCAACAGGCAAGTATAGTTCCAAGCCAAAATGTTGTTTTTTGTTTCCTTTTCTTTCAATTCCGAATTTCTCAAGTCAATTTCAAAGTTCGGGGCGGGGTGCACTGCGTCGGTTGCGATTCAGATTTTTCAATTCTTTTTCGGATTTCAGTGTGGATGGAGGAATTTGTCGAAAAAATCCTGGGCGGCAAGAGGCAGGCGGATGTAAACGAGTTCAAAGCTTTTCTCGATCCAAAAAGTTCTGCGAAGAAATGCGCTACAAGTCAAGGTAAAAGAGGCTGGAAATAAATGTCATATAGAAAAACCAATGGGTGGACTGGCTGATTTCACTACCAGGAATTATTAGAAAACAAACAAATTCGAATTTCGGGGGGAAAAGAAAAAGATGATGATAACAAAAATAAAAAAAGGCGGACCCTCGGTGTGATATTCTCGGTATTTGTTTTTGCTGTTTGGTGTGTAGGCCAAACGTGGAGAAAATGCGCGGTGGTGGTGGGTCGGATCGGAAATGTTTTCATCAGGAAAACTTACTGACAGCAGATGTTTCAATTTTTTCAAAAAAACATAAGGAAACCCAAAGGTAAGTGGTCCCCCAAGATGAACCCGGTCTCTTCACGGTGCAACAAGTCATCTCTGATTTTGTCCTCAATACCACTGAACATTTCGATATCAAAAATAGTTCTTGATAACTCTTGACAAAAGAAAACAATTACTTTTTGTGGGAGAATAGAGACAGCTAGAAGGAGAATAGGGTGACGTATTTGGCGCAGCGCGACGACATAAACACAGATGACCAACAAGTTGGGGAAATTAATAATCAAAAATTAATCAAATGTTTTACATTTCACATTTCAGAAGATTTTGAACTATGAAATATAATAAGAAAAAAGGGGAAACAAATCAGAAGGGGCCATTATAATGAACCAATCAAAAGTGATCAAATAAAAGACAAAATTTGGTTTATAAAGAAAAAGATTGAAAATTCAAATAAAACAGGAGGGAAAATGGAGACATCCCTGAGACGCAGACGCAGTTGAGCGGAATCCGATTTCGTCCGGATGTGCATGCGTAACTAGGGCTCGTCCCGATTTTTCGCCAAGAAAACTTGCCAACATCAAAAGAGGAGAAGAAATAGAGAAACGCACACAAAGTGTGGCCATTTTGTACTGAAAACGCGCGCGCGCCCCACTCACATTTGAAATTAAAAAATAAAAAAAAACACGCACAGAGAGAGAGAGAGAGAAATAAAACAAAAGACACGTTAGAAATTTAGTCCCTCCAGTCTAACAAAACATGAACGCGCACCATGAAGAAGACAAAAAAAAAAAAAAAAAAAAAAAATATAAGAAGAACAGCACGTATGTCTAGACACACTCGTATGTATAAAAGAGTTCGAAGAGACTCGAAAGTCTTCGTCGAGCGCAGGTGGCAGGCACACACACACACACACACTGGCACACACAGAGAGATAGAGAAGCCAACCAACTTGGCTCACACGCACACACACACACAACGGTTTTTCGATGCAGGTCCTTTAATTTTTGTAAATGTTTGTTTCACGTATTTTTCTTTGAAAATATCCAAGCAACAGGGCCCAACATCGCTTTAATTCTTCTCGCTAAAATATATAAAAATCCCTGAACAAATTGTTGACAGATGCTGGATCGTCGGCCAATCGGCGAGCGAGTCCGACCCATAAAAAAATGTCGGTTTTTCCCCAGGATCGGTTTTCGGTGTTTCTTCATTTCCTTATTATTCCCGGTCTTGTTTTATATATTTTACGTATCGACTCGCTTGTCAATCAAATCCAAAATGAACACTACGTCCAGCAAACTGAATTTTAAAAAATTAAAAAATAAAAAAGACGAAGCCTCAACAGCTTCTTCTCGTCATCCATCTCTTTTCTTCTTCTTCTTCTTTCTTCTTCACGTTCCGCGCAAAGTATAGGGGGGACTGATGCAAGGCAAAACGTGACTAGGGGGGTATGGGGGGGTTAATTGGAGATTGGTTGGCGTCAAGGCAATGAAACCCAACGTCGGTCTGCATCCAATTCCGAGTTCTTCTTCCACATGTCCATATCTTCGTCTCTTTTTTTCTTCTTCTGTTATTTCACTTTTCGTGTGTTGGCTGGGGCTTTTAAAATTCGACGGCCTTTGTGAGAGACACACACACACAACCACACACACGAACGAGAGCCGGACAAAGGAAGCGAAATAGAGCCGGGGGTAGAGAGAGAGAGAGAGAGAGATGGAGAGAAAGGCACACGGAGAGAAGCACAGGTGGAACTTGGAGCCGGTCGTTTGTTTTTTTCCTTTGTATCTTCCAATTTTTGAATCCAAAGAGAAGAGTCACACGGTCGACTACTGCTCCCGGCCGCGGCCCTGTGCACCACCACTGACTCCACCACTACTACCTCCACCTGATGTCCTCATTCGTTGGCCGGCACCGGAGACCATGGTCATGGGAGCACCTTGCTGGAGCGGCGGCTGCTGCTGGCTCATCATGGCCCTGATGCGCCGCTGAGCCGATTGGACGGCAAAAAAGTTGCCGATGATGTGGACGGTCGTCTCCTCGCCGGTGGAAGCGCCTTGCTCCGGCAATTTGATGACCGACGACGTCGTCCGCTGCATCTCGCGCACGTTCTGCCCGCCCTTGCCGATGATGCGGCCCACCTGGCTCGACGCCACCAGGAGCTCGACCGTCAACCGGACGTCCTCGCCGGCCGGCATGAACCCTTCCTCGCGCATCTTCTCGAAAATGAGGTACTGGGCCTTCCACTGGGCTTCCGGCGTCCCGACGATCGTCACTTTCCTTTCGGCTTGCGGTTCGGCCGTTGTCCCTTCGGGCAGCGAAGTGATTTTCACCGAAGCACCGGAAAAACGAATAATGTTCCGAATGTGGGAGCCGCGCGTCCCGATGATAGCACCCACTGCACTATTGGGGATGTACAGGAAACTCGTCTCCTATTCAATTTTTTAAAAATTTCAGTTTTATTTTTTCAACAGAAAAATATGGAAAAGTGACAGCAGAATAAATCAATTGCTAAATGTTTTATTTTTTTACCTGTTGAGAACCAGTAGGCGGGACCATGCCCGGCGGATAGACACCTCCTCCTCCGCCGACGCCTACCCCAGCTGGCCCTGCCTGCGCATAGGGTGCCGCGCCAGGTGGATACATCCCGGGAGCGGCGGCGGGTGGCGTACCCCTGACTGAGGGTGAGAATCCCATTCCCACCGTCGACATCATGGCCATCGGATGCAGACCGGGAAACATCATACTTTGAGGCTAAATAAGATTTCAAAATTTATACAAGTTAAATACAAGTTAAAGAGTTAACAGATTCTTACAGCCATGGCCTGCAAATCGCTTTCGTAACTTTGGCGTAACTTGGCACTAATCATCCCCTCGGCCCGTGACATGTTTTCGATGGTTCCCTTGATGGTTATCACTCGCTCCATGTTGAAACTGCTCACGTCATTTAAACTAAATAGAAGATCAAAATGAAATGCATCAAGTGGCTGATTCATTAAGAAAATATTGACTGGCGCATACCTGGAGACGGTGATTTTGGTTTCCGTTTCGAGCATGACCCGCTTGATTGTGCTGCCCCCTTTGCCAATGATTCGTCCGATTAGATTATTGTGCGCCAGAATCTTCAGTGAAATTTCCCTGTCGAAACGAATGAATGAATCAAAATCGCGTCCAGGGGAAAAACAGAAATTAGCTCATCTCGTGCGGTTTTGGATTTACCCCTTGTTGGTGTTATCGGCTTCCTGTTGCATCACTTCCAGAACACGACGGCAGGCGTTGGTGCAGTTCTCCGGATTGCCGTAAATGGTAATGGCTTTTTCCAAGGAGCCGACATTCTCCTTCCGATGAACATCCACCCTACATGAAATCAATGAATGGTTCCTTTCTAATACTGCGATTCATGGAATTGATTTCCTTTCTCCTACCGAGCTCTGGTTTGTTGCGTGATTTGTCGGATGGTTCCTCCCTGTCGTCCGATGATGGCTCCCACCATTTCGCTAGCCACCAATACTCTGAATCCAAATGTCGAAATATTTAGTAATTGTCATTTAATTCGTTTGAGTTGTATGGAAATTCAAGTCTACCTGAGGGGGAAATCGGGTTGTCTCTGCGGTCCTTGATTGCCTCCTCCTCCAAAGGACATGGTTTGCGATCCAGGGCCGGAGCGTGATCGTCCCGATCCGCTTCCTCCGGCTCCGCCACCGCCGCCACCGCCGCCGCCGCCACCTCCTCCGGCTCCTCCCCGCGAGCTACCACGTCTCGACTCCATGGCCGATTCGATTTGTAATAGCGATCCTTCAATTTCGACTTCGCTCAGCTCCTTTAATGCGCTGCAAAGAGAAAGAAAAAAGAAAAAAATTAGAAAAATGAATAAGAAACTTGAAGAGAGAAAAAGACAGCCAGTTTGGTGCGGTAGTAGTAGAGTAGTAGCATAGTATCGCGTATCACGTTATATAGTATTAGTAGAAGAAGGGGTGAAAAACTGAAAGAAAGGGTGACTGGCCCACCCACACCAATGTTGGTCTCGGATCCTGTTACAGCAGTTGCTTCGCGTCAACATTGGAAAATGACCCGGTTCTTTTTTATGAGATTCAAGAAACAAAAATTGTCCTTTTAGGTTTGGAATGAAACAAAAATGACGCCTGAAAATTTAAACAAATTGAGAAAATAAATCCCAAATTTTACTTTCATTAATCTTAGACTATTATATCCTGAGTTACTGCACTGTTGACGATGATATTGCTGGCTAAAAATGTTAAGTTGGCAATCGCGTGAGAAAATCCCAGAGGAACCCTATCCAACCGGAAGTTTGGAGAAGAATGACGACATCTCAATTTCGGGGTGAAAAAAAAAGAAAAAGTTTCAATGACGAAAGATTACACGAGCTGGTCGTAACTAATGTAACATTTTCAAACTGGGAAAATGTTGTCCAGCAGCAGCAGAATGCGGCAGAGGAAAATGTGTAGGGGGGGTTGAAATGGCTAAAGCTGCAACTCTGTCTGTGCGTGTTGTCCTTGGAATTCTCTCTCTCGTACAACAACAACAACAACAACAACGACGTCACTTAACCGAACGACAGTGGAATGGGGGCTGTTGTTTTCACACAAGACACGGCAATTACACCTGACCTGCTTTCGATTCAACGGGATCCAGTCGCCAGCTAGCCAGAGAGATAGAACCGACATTCACTACAGCGCGGCCGTGGCTCTTTTGTCTTACAACAACGATGACGCACAACATTCGACAGTCCACCAAAATGGGCAAACACAAAACCGAAATTCTTTCAATTGTTGTTGTTGCTGTTGCTGTTGCTCTGGCTGGATGGCTGGCTGATTTGGTTTGTTCACCAGCGTCCGACGATTAGGGGGGAGCCTTTCAATGTTGTCAGTGACTTTTTGGACGACTCTTTTCGCACGAGGAAACGAGAGTGTAAGGGAAAAAGGCAGCGAGACACAACAACAACAACAATCAGACACGAGCGATTTCACTGCAAGGACCAAGTGCGCTTGACGACTGAGATTGGGGCGATTGCGTCACACAATTCCAAAGAGCCCCGAAATGTGTTGTGTGTTGTGAGACCGACGCAGTTCGTCTTGGCACAGATAGTGGTGGTGGCAGTGGCAGTGGCAGTGGCACACACAGAGTCACAGACAGACGGGAAAAACAGCCGAGCCAACGCAAACAGGGCAGCACGCACCACTGGGGCGACGCAAAAAGTGTCGGGAGTGATTTGGTTTGTTTTTTTGTGGGTGAAGGATGAAAACAAAACAACAACTGACGACCAACAACCCCGACCGACCACGGCTGCGTGTGTGGGTGTTTTTCTTTGGCTCTCGCCTTTTCTTTCTCAGTCTCTCCCAGTCACACGTCGCAGTAGCAGACTACGTTGCACGTGCTGCCATCTAGCGCTCAACACACCAATCGGCGATGGGGAATTAATAATAAACTTTTTAAAAAAAGAAAACAAAAGAAAACAAAAACAAAAAAATGAAATTCCACAAGTTGGGTCGACTTACTTTTCAGCTTCTTCGGGCGTTTCGAAAACGACTTCAATGGTTTGAAATCCGCCTGGTTGAGGTGACGCCGGGGCGTCTTCTCGCCCGCTGCCTCCGCCGTTTCCGCCGCTTCCACCAGCACCAGCACCAGCACCTCCGCTGATCTTTTCACACTTGAGCACCGTTCCTAGCGGCGTCAGGAGCCGCTCCAGTTCTTCGTAACGCACATGGGCTGGCACGTTGCTCAGGTACAGCGTCCGTGTTAGTACACTGTCGACAAGGGAAAACACCACACCAAAAACAAACAGGTTCAATAATGATATTTGCCAACTCAACTAACACACATGTCATCAGCAGCCAGAATAAATTTACAAATTCTATGGGAAAAAAGGTCAAAAGACCGGAAGTGCAGGTGGTGCCATTACAAATATTACAGAAATAATTGATGGACATTTCCGCTAGCATTTCCTATCTCATTCATCGGGAGGAACAAACAAAAAAGAAAAAAGCCGATTGTTAACCGGTTAGAATACTCTGTGTCGACCTGTATATAATATCGTTCGCATTACACGTGTTTCCTTTTCAAATTATCTAGAGTGTACACACACACACACACACACACTCTCTCTCTTTAAACAGAATGTAATAACTGTTTCGAGTGTCAAGGGGAGGATGAATCATTTAAAGAGAAAAGAAACTAATCAAAAAGGTTTCCCAATGATCAAATATCCGGAGAGTAGAGTGGGCGTGATTGCGGACACTGGTGCCATGCCGACGACATGAGTCGGACGGACGACCACGCGCCCGGTGACGCACGGGAAATGATGCAACGAAGCGCGATCGTCAAAAGAATAAACGGACGAAAAACACACACACACAGACGAATATAATACACCCGCCAAGATGAAGGACGTCTAACATAATCATATACCGTATGAAATCTCTGGTCGTAATCCTCTAGAGGCGGCACACACACACACCACACACACACGACAACGCGCACTCACGACAGACAAAAAAACGAGATGTACAAGTGAGGACGTCGAGGCCACTACTGAACGGCCGGACAGTCAGAACTTGCCATCTTATTATTCTTGTGTGTGTGTGTCTACGTCCAGATGTGTGTGTGTGTTGCGACTTAATGGAGCAACTGTGGCTGAACGAACGAACGAACGAACGGAGAAAGAAAGAAAAATCGGATAAAAGGAGAAAGAAACCAGGCGAATCATTCGTCAAGCCAACACGGGAGCTCCTCACGGCCCACTTTTGAACGATTCTTTTTTTCTATTTTTCTAGGGAGATCAATTGCATTTTTCACGTCATCACGTTGATGAATCAAATCATAATAATCCGTAAGAGAAGAAGAAAAGAAAAAGACGTAAGGAAATGAAATGCCATCTCGGTTGGTGTCGTCGAGGATGAGCGAGTGTTTCGTCGCCATCGACGAAGGTTGTTGTTGGTTGACGTCAGTCAGGTGATGTCACACGGCCGAGAACGGGATTGGTCGCCCGCTGGCTCGGCACGGCCATTGGTGGGTTGGGGAATCGATTCCACTAGTAAGGATATGGCAAATGTTTCGGGATAAAAGATTGAACAAGTCAAAACGGAGCAATCCCGCCGGTCAAAAGACGGCACCAACCCATTCGACTCCTCCTCTTTCGGCGCCAAAGTTTCACTTTAGTCTCAAATTCCTTAAAGTAGAATTTTCCTTTTTTTCTCTCTCTCTCCCCACCACCGTAAAACAAAAATGAACCCAAAAAGAAAAAGTCTTTTTTTGGCCATGCAGGTTGTCCCGTTGCTTTCCACTCCTGTCCACATCGTCTGGTAAATGGCCAATTTTTGAGTTAAAAGGCAAGTTGGGGAGGGATTTAAATCGGGGAAAAAACCAAAGAAGAAGTTGAGCAACCATTTTTTTAATTGCCGTGTGCAAAAGGAGAGAGAGAATTCCACCAAGAAGAACAAGAAGAAGAAGCTACCCGCTTTTTTTATGGGTCAAAAACAGCTTGATAAGTGTACGGCCGTATGCTAATAAACCCCGTAGTAGGTAGGAGTATACACTGGTAGCCTCGTCTATAGCAGCAGCACACACACACACTATACGGAGATGAATTTAGTTTTTTTGATAGCGGCTCCTTGTACGCGCCGAATCCTGTGGTGATGGCACAGCCCAGCGCTTTTGATTTTCTCTCCTTTTTTCTTTTCTTTTCTTTTTTTGATTTCCAGACTATCTCTCTCTCTCGCTAAAGATACCATTGTGTGTGTGTGTGTTTAGAGAGAATCAACCAGACTTGAAAGGCTCAACCTTGCCGATCTCTCCCATACATCTGTCTGGCTCGGCGAATTGTTGGTAGACGGCCAAATCGAAACGTTCGTCTCGATGCTGTTGGTCGTGTGTCGCCCCAATCGAGCAACCGCCGTATTATTACAGACGCGGGACAAACAAAAATGGAGTAATCAATATGTCGTCTCTCCAACGGGAAATGACTAGTACCGCATTCAACGATTTCTTCAAAGCTAAATAAACTGGACTATTAGTGCACTCGCAATGCACAAATTGGTTTATTTCTCGGTTTTCCCGTTGTGTGTGGGTTATACTCATTGAGTCGGACGTTGTCGTCGACTGGTTCTGGACCACTGGAGACTATCTCAAATGTCTTTTTTTGTTTCCTTTTTCTTTTCACGCTGGGGCAGAACCAACTGAGCAAGCCGAGGAGAAGCAAGGCATTGGGTTTCATTCGTCTTTGGGGGATCGAATGGATGGTAGTTAAAGCATATCGACTGATTACGAAACGGCTCCAATCTTAATGAAAAGCCAAACATGGATTCAAATGGCGAATTACTGGCGCCGCACCATCATTGATGATTCAGATCTTCTTGATTTTCTATTGAAATTGTTTTTTCTTCTCATTAAAATGATGACGGGAAAAAATCGAGCGCAATTTTCGAGTGTTATTACTATGATTATCAATTTATCATCGCGGTCGATTCATTCAATTCGACTACTCGTGTGAGAATTGGTAGGGAAAGATGGGACGTAGTTGTTGAAATTGTCGCTAGATGGTGGGAATTCTACGGTGTGGCGCCGCAGCAGAGGCTTATCGCGCCGTGCAACGACAAAATGGCGGTTGGCCTACGGGTTTCGACTGCCCATCGGAAATTCCATCCATTGCTCGTCCTTCCCCCTCGAAAACCAGGAAAAAAGAAAAAAAAAAAGTCCACGGCTGATGGCATTAAACTGGTTTTGATTCGCTCTTGAATCGAGTGTATGACATGAAAATCTATAGGAAAAGAGAAAGAGCTGAGCTGAGCTGCTGTAGGGGTAAAAATGGTGTGCCCTAAGAAAGAGAGATCCTCTTCGGACCGGTTGCCGCTGACACGGGAGAGATCAATGACCTCCCAGTTATTTGTAACTGTTTCAAACTAGTAGTGAGAGAAGAAAAAGAGAAAAACAATAAAAAAAAAGGAAAAGGCGCGCGTAGATTGGAATTTCTCTCGACGCAAGGAGAAAACAAGAAAGCGCCAGTCCCACCACCACACAACCTTGTCCGAGGCCGCTCCGGCCTTGGGACGCCCCAACGTCGGCCATCTTATTTATTTATTCCAGCCCCACCACCACCACCACCACGACCAAACGGGGAAAAAATAAAAGAACCCGAAAAAAATTGGGCCTATTTCAGCCTTGCGGCCATCTTTGGAAGAAGCCAAAAACGACTATCTCACATCTACAACATCTTCTCCGGCCCTTTTCTTTCTCTTTTCAAAACATCAGCAGCAGCAGCAGCGCGCGCCGACCAGCAGCATCCGGCGGCCAACACTTTCTGCATTCCATTCTATACTACTCTAGAGCCTCTTTTTTAAAATTAAATTTTCTCTTTTTCTCTTTTTTTTAAAAGAAGAATACATTCTTTGGGATATTATACAACGCCCATTTTGGAATTGAACTTGATCGTCTCTGCCTGTATTTGATTCAACACGATTATGATTATAATAGTCGTAGGTTAAAAATGAATGTGAACTCATCGCAAATGTCATTATTGGAATAACCTGGTGAAAAAAAGAAAAAAAAAAACTGTCGAATCATTTCCGTGTCAGTTTGTTCTGTGCTGGGAAAAGAAAGATATGGAATTCAAAGGATCAATATTTGATGTCCGAGTGTATATCCTGTTGTTTTTCTTTTTTTCCAACTAGGCAGAATTATTCTGGCAATAGGAAAAAATGATGCTCACAGTCTACTGCATAACATCCCGAGTCACCATGTTTGATTTTTCTCTTATTTCCCTTGATGACATAAGACTCTTCTTTCTTCTGGGGAACAGTTCAAGATGGACGACAGATTTTTCTGTTCGGTTGTTCTGCTCTACGGTACGTCGTCTAGTGTGTGTGTGTAGAGGGTATATATATATATATAGGGCTTCATTAACTCGTAGGAATGTTTCAACGAGATGGTTTAAATATAACTTGGCCCCGTTGGAGGGTGGTTCCCGTACGTGTTGCGTGTCTGTTTGTAAATATAGACCGGAGGGCGGAAGCGAACAAGAATGGCACGCGACTGCTACAAAACTTGGAGAAAATGGAACTTGAATTCCCCCCCCCCCTCTTTCGTCTTGTCGAAGGAAATAATCACCCACAAAAAAACGGAACTTGACTCGAAATAGAAATTTTTCCCTTTTTCTATTTTTTCTCTGGATGTGTTGGATGTCATTTGGGGCTCGGCCCAGCTGCCACTGCCCATGTCTCAAAAGACGTACACAGACTTACTCCGACTCAATGAATGGAGGAGCAGGTTCGAGCCCCGCAATTGTTTATTGGAATGTCGATTGTTTTGATTATCTTAACTCCTCATTTTTCAAAAAGTCTTGCCTTTCTAAAAATGGTTGAAAAATAAAAAAGAAAAGAGGAGACATTTCTTCTCCGTGTAAACCTTGGGCCTTTTTTGGGTTATTTTTCTCTGGACGGAATGGGAAGTTTTTCATTCATGAAACTGGATCTTTAGTGATCACGTGATCGGATTCTTATCTAGAAGCAACTGCTTTTGGGGTCAATATCTTCCATGGCCATTCACACACACACACACACACACAACACACACAAGAGAAAGACACACACACAGAGTGAAGAGCCGCCCGTTACTAGGCCGAACGAACGTGGGGGTATTTAGCCGCCGCTGCTGCTGCTGCTGCTGTGTGGCAACGTGCGCGCCTCTGTGCGGGAATTTCGACAAAATCGGGAAATAGAAGGAAACTATAGATAACCAGAAGGGATGTTGATAACATCTCTAAAGGAGAGGGAGACGAAGAAGAAGAAAAAAAAACCTTTGAACTTTTTGTTGTACGACGGATTTTTCATTGTATACACAAACGGGAGCGCAACCGGAAACGCTTCAACACCCCAAGACAATCTCCTCCCATACGTTTCCCACGAGCAAACACACACACACACACACACTTTTAAGTCTAATAATAATTAAAACAATGAATGTTGTATATAGACTTACTTTCGTCGCCCACCGGCTACTGAAGGCTCGACGACCAACGTGGAACCCATAAAGATTTGTCCTGCGTTTGAAAAAAACAAATAAATAAAATGAAATGAAATTTTTCAAATTGTTTGATTTCAAAAAATCTATTTGGTCCGAGTTCATTTTGCCCATTCCGAGAGTCTGAGGGGAATGAATGCGACAATCTTTACTATATTTGAAAGGGAATGAGAAAATAGGGAAGGAAGGCTCTATCTATCTGGCATAAGAGTGTTTGTGTGTGTACCCGATGGCAGCCTAATTTGAATAAGCCTATACGCGCGCGCGCGCCTGATATCTCGAATCTGTTTTCGTCGTGAAATCACGGCAGTGAGGGGGCCAGTGTGTGTGCGAGAGGACGGCATTCCACACCGGCCGCATACCTGCATGTGATTATGAAACTAGCTCACAGGCAGCAGCAGCTAGAGCCAGCACCAGCCCCAACAGCCACTCGTGATTTGTCCACGACTCCTGCTGCTGCTGCTGCTGCTGGATCAATAGACGAACCAGCTACCGGTTTGAGCCGTTTGACTCTTTTCCTCCGCCCGTTTCCAAATGAACCGGCCAGCAGCAGCAGCGCTCCAATCTCAATTTTTCTCAACGATTTTTGGGCGACAGTTGAACGCGCATCTCTCTTGATATTGGCCATCGAGATAATAACGTCGGCAGGAATTTCGCCGTACCTTTTTTCAAAAGACCAAAATTGCGCCAATGATTTTGTCGCAGTCTTTTTCAAACCGACACTTTGTTGTAGGAAATAAATAAATAAAAAGAACGGCGAAAAAGAAAGAAAAGAGAAGACAAAATCGAAACGCATTCTCAGCTCTTTTTTTTTATTTTTTTATGGGACCCTATAGACATTTTCATAAACGGGGCTTTAGTTACGATCGGGAGAAAAGAGCGAACGAGAGAGAGAGAGAGACAGCCTCGAGACTGTGGAATGCGTGCCGTATAATAACTCGCAGCTATTCCTCGAGGTGTGTTCCAGATCCGAAAGCTACCGGCTAGCGTGCTGCTGCTGCTCCTGCTGCTCAACTGCTGAGACTGCTGCTGCTACGTGCTAGCTCCGCCGACGAGAATTAAAAAATACCTTGGCTGCCCAGTCTGTGTGTGTCTATAACCTCAGTCATATATACGGTATCTCTCTCTAGAGAGAGAGACTCGGTAGACGGGCGAGAAACCGACGTAGGGGGGAGGTGCTGGTCACTGAACCGCATAGCAATGACGATATGGTTAGAAAAAAAAAGAAAAATACATTTTCTTTTTCTTTTGGTGCGCTGGGAAAAAATGGTGTAAGGGAAAGAATTTCATGACTTGGTCGCTATAAAATGTGGAAAACATTGTCGATTCCGTCCGTCGCACGGCGCCACTGTCGCGCGGCGACCAATCGATAATCTCCCCTTTTTCTATTCCTTCCCCATCTGTGTTGTGACAGTTTCTTTCTTTTTTGAAAAATAAATTCCCTTTTTTCTTCCTTCACCAACGGGGAGAGGCAAATTTTGGGTTAAATTGAAAATCAAATGAAAACAGAAAAATAATATGAAAAATGGGAAAACTTACCGTTGAGTTTCTCAATGGCTCGATCGACGGTGCTCTGTTCTGGGCAATCGATAAAGGCATAGCCGCCCCGTTTGACCAGGACCGAGCTGACGTTTCCGACGCCGCTCTCTTGAAGCAATTGCCGCAGCGCCGCCTCGTTCGCTTCCGCCGCCAAATTGCCGATGTACAGTTTGCTCATCTTCTTCGGCCGTCCACTCACTTTGGCGTTGCAATTTTTCACTCGCGGATGGCCAACACACAATTCCGGCAGGATCAATCCCCGCGCCCAAAATTTGAACCCAAAAAAAAAAAAAACCACCAATCGACGAAAAGGGCGACGAGGAACCACCAAGCGCGAGCGACAAAACTGCAGTTGACAACACAAACCAAATAATAATATTAAAAAAAAAGGGAAAGAATCAAATGAAATCGATCAGCAGTTGATTAGATATTTGGAGGAGATTTTTCAGGGCTCCATGTAGGCTCGGAGATGACATAAACACACTCACACACTCACACACACACTGTTATCCACCGAGCCAGTCGGGCCGGGGTTTGTTCCTTTTCGTGATGATTGCTCTGTGTGTGTGTGTGTGTGTGCGCCTCCCTTCTCTCTCTCAGTCCTATGGCGGCCTGATGGAGGCGCACTGGGCTCACGCAACCCCACCCCGCCCTGCTGTGTGCCAACCGAGAGGGGAGAGACGACGACGACGACACTCTAGCCTACTACTATGAACAGCTGAGAGACGGTATATCGACCCAAGCATTCACAATTCAAACCCAACAGTGTTTACGTAGCTACACCAGTTTCGTGTGAATTTTGCACCGCTGAATTTCGTTCGACAATTCTTTTTTTTTTGTTCCGCCTTTAAATCAATGAATTCATTTTATTAAAAAAGAAAACAAGAAAATCGATTGAATTGATTTGTTTTTTCTGTTTGCGCTCTAGTGCGGTTGCCATGGTATTTCAGATGAGTCACCTGAGACGCATGGAAAAAATAAACGGCAATTATTTGGTAACTTGTGTCGAGTGTGAGATGACGAAACATTGGCGAAATGGGGTGGAGACCCGACGGGCAAATAAGCTGCGGTCGTGCGTGCATCTCGTGCAACGGATAGCGATTGGTCGACGCCCGATAGGGGAGTTCACGTGACGCGGAAATTCCTGCCCGCCTCCCGGCTCACCCGATTGGTCGCCAAGTCCTAACCATAACCCCTATATACACCGCTGGGTTTTTTAAACCGTACATCTTTTTCTTCCTTTAAAAAAAACTGAAATATTTGTTGTGTTTTTTTATCTTTTTAAAATCCCGATATCGAAACACTGCTGCTCTATTTACAAGGATAATCGTCGTCGGATTCTCCTGTTAATCAGCTCCATTCCTTTGATAGTAGTTGAGCCTGTGACGTCATAGGCTAATCAATACCGTTTTCCCCTCTCTCCATCTGGAAACGACGGTGGGAAAATCGATTACATCAAAAGTTGTGACAAACGCCGTTCTTTCAAAATGCCTGATTCTTTACACAAAATGATTAACACTTTTTTTTTTCTTTTTCTTTTACTTGGTTGGAAATTAACAAAAGGTTACATCCTTTCATTCGGAATAACAAAATTTGTTATACGCCGGGGTATATACGCATCGATTATTCCTTGAAGAAGAAGAAAAAAAAGGTTCAAACTGTTGGCTATAGGTAGACGCCGATTTAAATATTAAAAGCATCGACATTATACATCTACGCATAAAAACTTATAGCACGCGCCTAACCTGTTTTAGTCATTTGGCTTTGAATCCCAACGGGTTGATAAAAACATTTCCCAACAAAAGGGCCAAAATGCGCAAGTTTTTTTCTTCTCCTTTTCATCAGTTTCATCCGTACAAACGCGTACGCTCGTTTGTTTGAACAATTGTGTGTACCACCCAGCTCGACCCCCTCGCGCTTGTTTCCATTTTGAATAGACGCAAAATAATAAAAAGAAAAGAAAGAAAAAAATGAAATAGAATTTAGACAAAAAGCGGTCCAGTCGCTCGGGCCGATGTCTTTTAACCCTCCGACTGAAATCATTATCCATCCTGATTTTTCCCAGCAGCAGCAGAGCCTTGCAAATGAAACAGCTATTGAAAGTATGACGTAATCCCGATTAGCTAATGTACCGTGTCTAAATTTGGTCGAGCCTGAAAAACCACCAGGGCCATTCTCTGAGACTGGGCGAATGATTCGGTTCAATTCGGTGCTGTTGCTGGCCTCCTCTTTTGTACGAATTTCGTGTGAAACGCAATGAGCTTAAATGCTTGGCTAAATGATTGTTACATGGACGCGCACATCTGGTGTGTGCTAGACACACATCAAAACGACAGTTACGTCGTCGTCTTTTATATTTGGGCGTCTAGTAATAGTGTTGATCAAACAAGAATTACGTCTATAAGAAATAAGATCTTTAGTTGAAACGGCCAAATTTGCATTGGAGCTTGCCAGACAAATCATCGGTAATACTTAGTCATTTGGAAGGAGCCGGTGAGGAATTTCGAAAGTTTTGTTTTTGTTTTCTTCTACAACGGAAGTTGGATGAAATTCTTTGGATGCTATGTGCTACCTACGTCAAATTCTAAAGGCATGAGTCGACACAACAGGATTGATCAATAAGAGACGTGGGTTGTATACTCGAAATCTTTAACCAACATACGCGAAAAAATGTTGTTCACACACAACACATATGGTCATGTGGTAATAGTATATAGAAGGTTCATTGAGGAATGTTCTTCCGGTCAAGTCCGGAATTGACCGGCTGACGCACCACCACCACCACCAACGCCTAATTGAAAAAAGATGGTCCTCAAGGAAAGAACAAGATGTGTGTGTGTGTGTGTGTGGTTGAAAGTGACATCTCCAAATAGTAATCTCTTCATCGGGAAAAGAGAAATATAGAGTCGAAGAATCTGCTGGTGGTGTTTTGACCAAATATGGTCACGAACGGCAGCAGCCGAGCTCTGACCCCATCCAGCAGCTGAGGAATGTTGGTTCCATCCATCCACACACGGCTCTTTTGGCTATGGCCTATTTTAAAACCCCAACTGGAGCTTCCATCACACACAACAAGAAGAAGAAGAAGCTAAGAAGATGATGATGATTTTCTGTTCTATTGAAAATTCGAATCTCAAGTGACCGTGGTAGAGATAAGGAGAGCGTGAGAACGTGCGTGCACCACGCATTATAAAAAAACAAAATGGCGGCCGGTCGATATTATTTCAACCCATTGGCATCAAGCAAGGCAGGAGCTGCTAGGGAAATTACAGTTTTTCTTAATGGAACCTGTTTGATGTCAGATGAATACAATAAGGACACACACACATGTGTGTGACGAATTCCAATCGCCTTTTATTGATAAATTGGTCAAGAGTCAAGTTTTGTGACTGTTTCAAACGTATTGTGGGTTGTTGGTCGGTGGTATACACGTCAGAAATGAAGTATCCAGGAGCGATACCGATCGGAATACTTTTGTCATTCCCTTTATACACAATCGAATTGAAAGCCATTAAATAAATAAAAGTGTGTGCGTCTTATCTGGTGAAATAATGTGTGGCGTGTGTGGAACATGGAAATGCTTTTATCAAATTTTTTTCTTTCCTGGGAAAAGCCTACGTGAACCGGCTTCGATACCACACACACACACACGAATTCTTCTAAATGGTCATGTAATCAATGACGTAGAGAGTCACGTCATTGATTCTTCTTTTTTTCCCAATCAACGAAAATGATTTGGCATCAAAGTTAGACAAAAAAAACAGTAAAATAAAGAGTTTCCACCCTCCCTGGAAATAACCTGGAAAAAGAAAAAGATGCTACACGGACGAGAGGGAACCATTTTTCTCCCCATGTTTCCGCTCTGAAGAAGAAAAATGCTGGAGGCTATAACGGCCATCCAGCGCCCAAGATGCCTCCGCCGCCGCTTCCTCCCCCTCCCCACTTTCAAAAGAGTCAAAAATATAATTTCTTTTTTCTTCTTCTCTTTAACCCTCGAAATCCCGCCATTGCCTTCAAACAGTTTCGAAATTTGAATAAAAATTCGAATATTTTTTTTTCTGAATTTCCCACCAAAATAAAATGAATTTGTGATGGGGTAAGAATAAACTCACATTTAAAGGGGTCGATTAATCCACAAATTCCGGTTGAAAATCATCACTGTTGAAAAACAAACGAAATATAAAAAAAAGGCTGAAGAATTTCCAACTCACGATGACGATCGCGCGCACTACACACGACGAATGTGCGGAACTTATCCGACAGTCGGGGCTACACTGCCGGTTGGCTAGGGCTAAGGCCTACTGCTAGGCCTGCCTGAACAGGATGGATCCCTGCTGGATGGTTACTAGAGGAGGGGGATGAAATGTTCCCATTGGGGCGGCTCGTTTTTTCTCCTTTTTTCCCCCCATTTATATATAGAGAAAGAGGGGGGAAAGAGAAGGGGAGGGCACAGCTGCTGCTAGCATAGGCCTATAGTCTCCCCAAAAGGCCTAAGGGGCTAAAAGAGAAAAAGGAGTGGATGAGCCTCATTCTTTTTCTCTCGACATTGGATTCATCCATCCCCATCTCTTCTTCCTGTTTTCATCAAGAATTTCCCCCTCTTCTCCACATTCGTCAGTTTGAGGTTGTTCTCACTTCATTCATTCATGGAACTTGCCTCCTCTTTTCGACTCAGGATCGAATTCTATGACCTTTTTTTCTCCATTCATCCTCCATGTTTTCGTGTTGTGGACTGAGCAGATACGCAGCAAAAGCCAGCGTTCAGAATCGTGATATTCGATACGAAACGGAACACAAACCACTTATCACTCTGTTAACAGTCTTGTTTTTGAATAAACATACTCTTACGCTCTCCATGTTTAAACAACGCGCCTTCCTACTACATATAATATACTATACACTTTATCTCGATAGCTGTGTGTGTGTGTGTGTCTTTTTGACTTGAGGAGAGCTCGGCTTCGTTGAGCTTGGCTGACCTTTATCGGTTTTCACAAACGACGCACCAAAGTGGCATGGGAGATTATATTCTGACTTGCCACAATCATTTTTTTCTTTTTTCCCACCCAGCAAGAAATAGTTCTAGACTTAAACTTAATATTGGGTTTTGTTTTTCATGTTGTTTTATTTTTAACATCAGGATTCAGGCATAACTTTTTCTTTTTTAGTCCGCGTCATTTTTTCAAGCGAAGCCGTTCCATACTCAAGTTTTAACCACCAGAGAGCACCACAAACGCCCACTTTTTGTGATTGGCTTTCCGTTGGAAGATGGCGTTCGCATCACTTGATTTTTTGTCAACAAAAACAACACAAGTTCTAGCTGGCTGGGCTGCACTAAGTTTTCCAAAGGAACGAAGCATTTCAGTAAAACAAACATGGATCAAGAGGTAACTAATTTCAGTAAAACTTGACCCTTATAGAAGATTCAAACTGCTGCTAATGTCAAAAGGCAGTTATAGCTACGTTAGTTATTTTATTGAGTATATAATGGTTGAAAATCACCATTATGTGTCACTGGTTTGCATTTAGTATAAAACTAGTAAATTAGTACGAAATAAAAGAAGAATGTTTTCACATTTAAGCTTACTTAAGAATAAAGAACCCTATGTAAATGCATCTTTTGTAACTCATACGATAAGTTTTGGGTTCACCTTGATCTAGTTCCAAACATTAGCTTTCTTTTAAAGTCAAATATACTCATGTTGAAATAATTGACTGGAGTATAACTATAAATAACATTTATTCAGGATGAAGAAGTATTCGAGATTGTTGATTTCACATCTGCATCCGAGTGGGAAGTGTTTACTTCAAGATTGGAAGAAATTCTATTCTCTTGGCAACTATCTCTAAAAGACAAAGAAGAAGAAACTACAGTTTTTCTAGGTCTAAATGGAGAATGGAAATCCTCATCTGAAGACATCAGCTTCGCAGGTTGTAAATATTAAAGTGACACAAAAAATATATTTCTAATTACACATACACATTAAAAACATTACAGGACATCCTTTCATATTAACACACCATTGGGTAGAAGAATCTGCTGAAAAAGGAAAAAGAAGCGAATCGGTTGTAGAAAAAAAAGGCTGCCAAGTGTTTGAATCTTTAATGGACAAAAACCATGACTTTCCTTTCAACAAATGCCATTCGCTCGCAAAATTTTACGGGCTCGCTGATTTTGTTATTATGTCTCCAGCGGGCAATGAAATGTTGACTTCAGAAGACCGAATCAATCTCCTCCTAAGCTCCGTTACCATCGCAGTTAATAACGTTCAAAGGTATACCATTGATTTAGAATTCTTTTTACTGTTTACTTATTTATTAACGTATTTTGATTGCCCAATAAAACAGTCGAGTTCCGGTTTTTGTTCAGTTACATTCCAAGTCGCAGCAACTTTATCAAGGAACATTTGAATCTAAAAATCTTCGAACGGACTTTCAAATGGTTCATCTCAAACGTATCCCCCCAACTTGTAAACACTTGTCAGGTTGGTTTACTCCCGAAATATTCCTATCTGAAAAATATTAATCGTCTTTTTCGATGTTTTTGTATATAGGACTAATTGAGCTTTTCAAGGAAAAGATTGGAAGTAGTTCAATCAACCCTGTAGAGTGTTCGGTGTGTTTAACTTATTCTTTAATCGATATACGAAATGCTGGATGGGATAACTGGCCTCAACAACCGCCAGATTTTGAATCTAAAGGAGGAGTGGTAGGAAACGCCACTCTTAGCCAACTTGGTTTTGGTGCAATTAAGGATCCCATAAAGTAAGTTACTGAACAAGATGAAAGAATTTTTAATTCATTTCAATTTTCTTTTATTTATTTACAGGGAAATTCTGGTTTCTGCAGTTTGGAATAACAATCTGAACGAAGATGTAGTGGTTGACAGTGAAGTGTACACGGACTTGGTTCCCATTGAAGCGCCTCTATGGATTGTTCGCCTTGTGTTGAACGATAAAGTGCCGTCATTACTCATCAAGAGCCTTTGTTCATTCCTAGATTTGTGCGGTTCAAAGGAATCTACTGAACAACTTCTTGGCAAAAACTACACGGTTCTTCAAAGTCCAGGTAAATTTTATAATTCAACCAACAATCGGAATTGCTCATTTCAATCAAAACGGTTTCTACAGACAGTCCGGAATATGAGCGTGCTCTAGGAGCCTTAACTAAAGAACGAACAGGTTATGGGATATTGTCCTCTAAAAGATTGCCTTTTGCTAGTAAAAAAGCTCAAACTGGTGGACCGATTCCCGAAAATATGTTGGTGAATCTTCTCAATTTTCTGTTTCCGGACGCTGAAGGAGATTTAGAGGTACAACAATTTTTTTTTGAATCAAGATTCACTAGGAAATAGCTTTTAATGCTTTTTATTTTCCAAAAAATCAAAACAAAAAATGTAACAGATTCAAACTCATCCGTATCCTGAAGAGTTTCAGTCCGACTGTTCTGCCTCTTTGGACATTAAATGGAAGGTATGACGAAGTTTAACGAACTTTAATGGTAAGTGGGGTGTGATAATCAATGATTTTTTGTATGAATAAAGGAAAGTTTCTCGGCCTTCAAGACGTCTCCAGTGGACAGTTTGGTGTGGCGGCTGGCCACCACTGCCGTCTACACAATGACACACCTCAACGGGATCGAGGGTGTAGCCCATTGGTGGCACGAGATCGTTCTAGAACTGCGCTATCGCTGGGAACATGGCTATACCATTCCGGGGTAAGTCCACGTTTTAAACAACAAAATAACAAACGAAACAAAATCGAGTATCGACAAATCCTCCAAAACAAGTTAGAAATGTTATAAAGCGTTTGACCAAGCAACTCGCTTTCTACATGTTAGAAACACGTCACAGACAATGGTTAATTGAAACTCGAAAGAACAAGAAAAAAAGAAACTCCGCATTTCACTTTCAGAGACGCACCAGGTCATTGCGCATAGTGTTGTGAGCCATGTAAATATCCATGTCGTGGTCGGTCCAGTTTTCAGTCTCGCCGGAACGAACTGACGACCCAGGCCGCAATCTGTGTTGGCTGCTGTGTCTTTGTTGCTGAGAATGCATGCCATTCATGGGTTGATGTGGCCGGCGGCCGGCCAGCAGTCCGCTTGTACTGCTGCTTCCGGTTGGTTCGCGGTCCGTTTCCCAGCTACTTTCATCCCCTGTCGTCTGCTGTTGTTGATGTTGTTGATCCGACGAATCCTGTCCGTTTTGCTGAAGATGGGCAGCTCGGCGTCGTAATTGTTCCGAACGCCGACTCGAGTATTGACTTCCCGCTCTGGTTGATGCCCGGCTAGCACGAGATGCCCGTCCGTTGACAGCTGCTGCTGCCGCCGCCAGTTCGCTCATCCGTAAATCCGCCAAAGAATGATGTGATGCGCGGAGATCTAATTTTTGTGATTATTATTATAAATATGTATCTATACAATATAGGTAGAGTAAGTGTCAAATGTCCATCGTGGTTGGTCATGAATCCGTCAAGATTTTTTTTTTTTTTTTTAATCCATCGCCCGTCATATGTACACCATCAAGTCAAGTTGTGGTAAATGTTTAGTATTTAAAGATTAATGGGTAGCAAGGTTTAAGCTTGAGTTGATGAAAGTGTTTCAGTGGAAGAAGCGGGCAAGGATTCGGCTGGAATAAGGGTCGTAGTACTAGTTGTCAGGGCTTCGTTCGTTGCGTTGTCCGTTTGACTGGTGGGTAGGGTGGAGTTTGCGGATTTTTGAGTTTTACTTTTGCTGTGGTGTCTTTTGTTATGTCCGTTTTGGTCCGTCGTCTTGGAAGCTTTGCCACTACATCCGTTTCTACCTGCTCTTGATAGTCCCATTCCAGATAAAGTTGGTAATCCAGCCATTGCATTCATACTTCCGCCCATTCCGGCCATGCCGAGGGGACCTAATCCCATTGCGCTCAAATGGTGACCCATTGCTCCGCTCATTCCGTGGTGTAGTCCAGGTGGAAGGTATGAAGGGCCTCTGCCGGACATGGCCGAAACACTTCGTTGCGTTGGGCCGTCGATCAGTGATCTCGAACGAAGTAAGTTGACTCCGCCATTGGCCGATTTGTTCATCGAATAGCCGGAAACATGCGAACGGGCGTCATCGGCAATAAACCCACCATTGACTGATCCCATTACGGAACCTTTGAGAATTTTGGGAGATTTTCTCAATGAGAATTGAATGAACTTTTTACTTGACGATTGTAATATTACCTGGACGGTCGCTGTGGTACATCCTGGCTCGAGGTATACTTCGTGAACTGTACATGGATAGTTGATCCCAATCTTTGCTACTTCCGCCAAGTTGTCCTAGTCCCATATTTCCCATATTGGCCAGTGGGGATTGAACTTGCGAACCGGCCAGGGAAGTAGCCGTCGTGCTAATTCCGTTGTGATGCCCACCGTTCGTACCAGCTGCCAAGACGTTGTTTAGTCTTAATTTTTCATTTTTCTGCGATCTCTTGCGATTGCAACAAATGAAAATGACGACAGCTATGACAACCGTTCCGCAAATGGCAGCGCTTGCAGCGATGATGATCTTGTCCATGTGCGAAGCTGCTTGCGGTTCAGTGCGGATTTCTCGGCATTGTGGGAATGGGACAGTTTCCGGTGTGACGTTGCTTTCTTCCAGTGAAACGACGCAAACCACCAAACTCTCCTGTAACCATTTTTTTTCAATATTGATTAATTTCGGCTACTTATTGATGGTTTTATTTGATCTTTATTGAAAATTTACCTGAGCGGGAACATTCTTAATTTTGAATTCTCGTTCAGATGGGTCAAGAGGCGGCCCAGGTTGAAAATTAGCATCGCCAAAAAGACGATAGACCACTCGGAAGCCGAGAATGTTGTTGGCTTCAGAGTCCCATTGGATGACGACGGAAGTGTCTTGACGATAAGCGTCTTTGACGATAACCTCTCGTTCTGCCGCAATCGAAGAAGCAATACCGTCCAGATGGTTTCCTGATGAGTGGACATCACCTGCGTAGCCGTTGCTATTCCCCGTGATCAAATTAGGCCTTCCGCCCGGACCGTAAGGTCTTGTTCGCGATCCACCAGCTCCTCCCCGAACAAGTTTGTTGGTATTGGTAGAAGCTGGCGTTGTCCTCGTATAACTATTCCTGTAGCCATATATAGATTTTAGAATTGGTTCGTGCGGGACAGGCAGAAGATGAATTTGCTACCTGTGAGTTGCTGGCGATGGTGAAGTGAGCCGTGGAGGAGGGCCTGCTTCTGTAGATGGACGAGATAATGATGGCTGTGGTTGCATCTGTTGTCGACGCGGGGGTTGTTGTGTCGGTGTTGGTGGCGGCGATGGAATCATTCTTTCAACGTCTTCTTCGTATTGATCATCTATCACACGATTCGTGGTAGTAGTCCGAATAGTGCTGCTGCTACGCACACCGACCATTGCGGTGATGGTGGTCGACGGTGGAACCATTGGTGTGAATTTGTCTTCTTTGATGACGTCTTCCACGCATTTCAATTCTATAAAAAGATTCATCAAAACGAATACTGAGTGGGTCAGAAAAATCGAGGGTTTTTTTTTTACCATCGGGACCGAGTTGGTAGAAACTGCGAGTGCGGAAATCGGGCGGGCTTCCGCAAAATTGTGGACTACGTTCACGGCTGGTAACCTGCAAGTCAGTGTCGCGAATCCATTCGGCGACCCAGCGAAGTCGACAATCGCATTCGAGGAATCTGCCGCCCAGACTGAGACCACGTAACGTCCCATTCAAGTGAGCAAAGGCTTTTCGTGGTAAAGTAGCCAGTGGGTTTCCGTCGAGGGCCAGCAGGGTGAGCATCGCAGCCGGAGAGAAAGCATCGTCGGGTAGGACGTTCATCAAATTAAACCCCACGTCTAGCACCTGTTTGCGATGCAAAAATACCACAATGAAAAACAATAAACTTAATAACATAGCTACTAATAAGGTTTTGTGTTGTCGTCGTCGGGATGAATAACTCCTGACCGACAGCAATTTTTGAATGCCCAGCAGGTCCTTCCATCTGTCGGCTATTTTCGATTTGTTTATCTCTTTTCGCGTTCACGCTTAAAATACGCTCGACAATTTGTTAGTCTTTGCTGTGCATTTTTAGTTTTTTATGAACGGTTTGCTTGGCCAAGATTCCAGCTCACGCGCTCGTTGACCGTTTCGGATTATCGTCCGTAACGAAAAAAATATATTTATTATTTTTTTTTGCCAGAAGCGCTCACAGGCACAGCCATAAATTAGGCAAGAGCCAATGCCTCTAGCTGTATCGTTTGCAATGGAGCAATTATTATACGTACAGTGAAATCGGGGACAAAGAGGAGCACAATTGTCTTTTTGAATGTGTCTTGACCTCAAATGTTGGATGGCCCAATTAGGAAAGGAAAACCCCCATATTTAACGATGGTAATGTGTCTGGAGGGAATACTGCCATTGGGACAATTAATATGTTATCATTTTTAAATTATGTGTCGAGAGGCGACCCATAAATAGGTCGCGTGTCATGAGGTTACAAGGTGTCACATTTTTGAAAAACGGAAATTGGTTGTTTGAAATAACCGCCCGTTGATTATTTCTCAATCGATTTGCGTTTTCCAACCATATTTTTTTTTTTTTTTTTAATTAAATAGAGTCAATAGTGATTTGCTTACCCTGAGTTGCGTGAGAGGGGCCAAGCCTTGAGTTGGAAATTCGGTAATGAGATTGTTCAACAGACTGAGGGAGCTGAGTGTGTCGTTGACGCCGATGAATGCGTCCGGTTCGATCGTCGAAAGAGAATTACGCTCCATGTTGAGAGCCGTTAATGAGTCCAGATGTCGAAAGAGCCCACCACTTAAACTGCGGATTCCGTTTTGAGCCAGATCGAGGAAAGCCAAAGCGCTCAGAGAACGAACGGCTTCGGCAGGTACTTCACGCTGTCGTGTTCCTTTCAGGTTCAAGTTTTTGAGGGTGCGTTCCAGTCCCCGGAACGAATGCGATGATAACGTCATATTTCCATTGTCAGCCAGTTTAAGCGTGTTCAATTTGAGCGGACCAAAGGCGTCATCAGGCAAATGGCTTATCCGGTTGCCAGACAGGTCCAGCAGTGCCAACACTTTGAGCGGTCGTAAGGATTCAGTTGGCACAACCGTCAGGAGATTGTCTTGCAAGTTGAGATTTTTTAACGTCGTTTCCTGGCCAACGAAAGCCCGCGGCTCGATGTTGCGAATTTGACAGCGGGACATTTGAACGTTGTGGACAGTGAGTAGACTGAGGAAGTTGTCTTGCAGATCTGTCACGGTACTGTTGTGCACATAGAACAAGTCGATGATCTGACTTTGAGCGTGATCGTTTAACGCCTCCATTAGCAATGTGAAATTGACTTGGCCACACTGTAGCGTCAATTCTTGCGCCAAGTTGTACGAGCAAGCGCAGGAACCGTGCAGCCCTGGGACATTACGTGACCACGGGCACTGGGCCGTTACGCCACCGGCCGCAACCAGGCATCCAATGGACAAAACCAATAACAGCGATCCAATCCTCCTCTCCATTCCAGTCTAAAACTAAATAGAATGACGTAGAGATTAACATATCAGGATATCAAATTACCGAAATATTTTTGGGTGTTTTTTTTCCCCCTTCAAATGATTTATTCTGGCTGGCAGGTAAAAAAATGCTACCGCGGTCAGTGACTCTTTTGATACCCTCGAGATACTCAGAGATCGAGCCGCTCGTCTTTTACAGACTTTCCGGATCGAAACACATCAGAACAGGCATCCCGACTCGGGGCATTAAAAGATACGATAAATCTAACTCGTGATTTGAAAGGTTCCGCCCATCACACTTTTACTCTGGAGCCATTTCGATGTGTTTCTTTTTTCCTCTAAACTTTTCGGTCAGGATAAAGTAGCATATGCACCGTCACGGCGGATATCTCAATGTGGGATAACAGGAAAACGGTCTGATTTGACTATTCGAAAACATTTTTACGGCTCGCCGGGTTATGTGCATCGAGAGCCTTTTTCAGCATTTTGAAGAAAACAGGTTAAACCAAACTCAAAATCGTGAAATCTTTTTTTGAAGTATCGACGCGTGACTTGTTCGTCCCCATCTATTTTGTGATTTATGGCGTTTTGGTCAACAAAGGGAACCTGGAAATTGATATGCACGCCATATGCTATTGAATTGTAAAACTCCCGCTGTTGCCGAGAGCCAAACGAAACCTGACGATTAGCATAGACATTGAAACTTCCGGAGGGGAGCCAAACGATCTTGACAGTTGTGTTTGCGTAGGCAAACTTTGTCAATTCCACGCTCTATTCTGTACCGTGTAGAATTGTAGACTTGGTGTGCGGCGTGAATGAATGGAACAATCCATCCCATATTTATCTACATCTTACATAAAGAGGATGGGCCGTGTTAGTAGGGAACCTCTCTAATTATGTTGCAATGCGATGATCATGTGTATTCAAATAATTATATGTTTGTCAGGAGTGGGATTTGAACCCACGCCTTCATTGAAGACCAGACTACTGCAACTTATTTTATTGAAGCAAGGATTATGTCCTTGAGTCTGGCGCCTTAGACCGCTCGGCCATCCTGACCTCATCAGATCTAGCTAAATTCCTTTGCATTACAGATGTGGGATTTAAACTCTTCTAACTCATTCAAGAGTTCCTTGCCCTAGGCTGTTTATACCAGGACAACAATTGTATTATGTTGTATTGATTTGGAATATGTATTTTTCAAATGATTTCATCCCATATTGTCTAGTGGTTAGAATACCTGGCTCTCACCGAGGAGTCCCGAGTTCAATTCCCGGTATGGGAAAAGAGGAACTGGACAATTTTGCAAGTTTTGGCCATTTTTGTCAAATATATCTGGCAAACAGTTTCTGCGTTTCCAGAACTATTGCAATCGGCTTAACTTACATACATACGAGCCAAAATCTTTCTAGTACATTGGATATACTAAGTACATCGGCATGTTTCCATCGAGACTCCTTCAAAAAATAGTTTCTTTGCAAAAAAATTCGCCAAGGAATAAGAAATGACATCTATGTCAATTATTCATGTGTGAACGAAAAAGAAATGAACAACTATATTTTACCTAAAGAGTAAAATTTGTGTAAATTGACTTCAATTCCGTAGGTTGACTAGTCTGCTAAGAAATAGCAAGATTGCTAAACTGCGATGGCCGAGAATCCAACTCTGGTCAATTGCTTGGAAGGCAACTATGCTAACCACTATACCACTATCGCTTGACGTAAGTTAGCGTCATGATTTCCGTATTGTCACATCTTTTTAAATTACAGAAAATCGACCAGTATTACCACTTGGTGACCTTGTATCGTGGTACATTAAGCATTCTCTATCACTATATCAAAGCAACCTCTCTAATTATGTTGCAATGCGATGATCATGTATATTCAGATAATTATATGTTTGTCAGGAGTGGGATTTGAACCCACGCCTTCATTGAAGACCAGAATACTGCAACTTCTTTTATTGAAGCAAGGATTATGTCCTTGAGTCTGGCGCCTTAGACCGCTCGGCCATCCTGACCAAATCAGATATACCTAAATTCTTTTTCCCTACAAATGTGGCATTAAAACTCTTCTAACTCATTCAAGAGTTCCTTGCCCTAGGCGATTTATACCAGGACAACAATTGTATTACGTTGTATTGCGTTTGAATATGTATTTTTTTTGAATATGTATTTTTTTGAGTCTGGTGCCTTAGACCGCTCGGCCATCCTGACCTCATCAGATCTAGCTAAATTCCTTTGCATTACTGATGTGGGATTTAAACTCTTCTAACTCATTCAAGAGTTCCTTGCCCTAGGCTGTTTATACCAGGACAACAATTGTATTATGTTGTATTGATTTGCAATATGTATTTTTCAAGCGATTTCATCCCATATTGTCTAGTAGTTAGGATACCTGGCTCTCACCCAGGAGGCCCGGATTCAATTCCCGGTATGGGAATAAAGGAACTGGACAATTTTGCAAGTTTTGGCCATTTTTGTCAAATACATCTAGCAAACAGTTCCTGCGTTTCCAGAACTATTGCAATCGGCTTAACTTACATACTTACGAGCCAAAATATTTCTAGTACATTGGATATACTAAGTACATCGGCATGTTTCCATCGAGACTCCTTCATAAAATGGTTTCTTTGCAAGAAATATCGCCAAGGAATAAGAAATGACATCTATGTCAATTATTCATGTGTGAACGAAAAAGAAATGAACAACAATATTTTACCTAAAGAGTAACATTTGTGTAAATTGACTTCAATTGCGTAGGTTGATTAGTCTGCTAGGAATTAGCCAGATTGCTAAACTGCGATGGCCGAGAATCGAACTCGGGTCAATTGCTTGGAAGGCAACTATGCTAACCACTATACCACCATCGCTTGACGTAAGTTAACGTCATCATTTCCGTATTGTCACATCTTTTTAAATTACAGAAAATCGACCAGTATTACCACTTGGTGACCTTGTATCGTGGTACATTAAGTATTCTCTATCACTATATCAAAGCAACCTCTCTAATTATGTTGCAATGCGATGATCATGCGTATTCAGATAATTATATTTTTGTCAGGAGTGGGATTTGAACCCACGCCTTCATTGAAGACCAGAATACTGCAACTTCTTTTATTGAAGCAAGGATTATGTCCTTGAGTCTGGCGCCTTAGACCGCTCGGCCATCCTGACCACATCAGATACACCTAAATTCTTTTGCTCTACAAATGTGGCATTAAAACTCTTCTAAATCATTCAGGAGTTCCTTGCCCTATTTCAATTTATATATTTCGGCGATTTATACCAGGACAACAATTGTATTACGTTGTATTGCGTTTGAATATGTATTTGTTTTAATATGTATTTTTTTGAGTCTGGTGCCTTAGACCGCTCGGCCATCCTGACCTCATCAGATCTAGCTAAATTCCTTTGCATTACAGATGTGGGATTTCAACTCTTCTATCTCATTCAAGAGTTCCTTGCCCTAGGCTGTTTATACCAGGACAACAATTGTATTATGTTGTATTGATTTGGAATATGTATTTTTCAAGCGATTTCATCCCATATTGTCTAGTGGTTAGGATACCTGGCTCTCACCCAGGAGGCCCGGGTTCAATTCCCGGTATGGGAAAAGAGGAACTGGACAATTTTGCAAGTTTTGGCCATTTTTGTCAAATACATCTGGCAAACAGTTTCTGCGTTTCCAGAACTATTGTAATCGGCTTAACTTACATACATACGAGCCAAAATCTTTCTAGTACATTGGATATACTAAGTACATCGGCATGTTTCCATCGAGACTCCTTCAAAAAATAGTTTCTTTGCAAAAAAATTCACCAAGGAATAAGAAATGACATCTATGTCAATTATTCATGTGTGAACGAAAAAGAAATGAACAACTATATTTTACCTAAAGAGTAAAATTTGTGTAAATTGACTTCAAAACCGTAGGTTGACTAGTCTGCTAAGAAATAGCAAGATTGCTAAACTGCGATGGCCGAGAATCCAACTCGGGTCAATTGCTTGGAAGGCAAGTATGCTAACCACTATACCACTATCGCTAGACGTAAGTTAGCGTCATAATTTCCGTATTGTCACATCTTTTTAAATTACAGAAAATCGACCAGTATTACCACTTGGGGACCTTGTATCGTGGTACATTAAGCATTCTCTATCACTATATCAAAGCAACCTCTCTAATTATGTTGCAATGCGATGATCATGTATATTCAGATAATTATATGTTTGTCAGGAGTGGGATTTGAACCCACGCCTTCATTGAAGACAAGAATACTGCAACTTCTTTTATTGAAGCAAGGATTATGTCCTTGAGTCTGGCGCCTTAGACCGCTCGGCCATTCTGACCACATCAGATATACCTAAATTCTTTTTCCCTAAAAATGTGGCATTTAAACTCTTCTAACTCATTCAAGAGTTCCTTGCCCTAGGCGATTTATACCAGGACAACAATTGTATTACGTTGTATTGCGTTTGAATATGTATTTTTTTTTAATATGTATTTTCTTGAGTCTGGTGCCTTAGACCGCTCGGCCATCCTGACCTCATCAGATGTAGCTAAATTCCTTTGCATTACAGATGTGGGATTTAAAATCTTCTAACTCATTCAAGAGTTCCTTGCCCTAGGCTGTTTATACCAGGACAACAATTGTATTATGTTGTATTGATATGGGATATGTATTTTTCAAGTGATATCATCCCATATTGTCTAGTGGCTAGGATACCTGGCTCTCACTCAGGAGGCCCGGGTTCAATTCCCGGTAGTGGAAATGAGGGACTGGACAATTTTGCAAGTTTTGGCCATTTTCGTCAAATACATCTGGCAAACAGTTTCTGCGTTTCCAGAAAATTTTGCAATCGGCTTAACTTACATACTTACGAGTCAAAATCTTTCTAGTACATTGGATATCCTAAGTAAATCGGCATGTTTCCATCGAGACTCCTCCATAAAATGGTTTCTTTGCAAGAAATATCGCCAAGGAATAAGAAATGACATCTATGTCAATATTTCATGTTCGAACGAAAAAGAAACGAACAACTATATTTTACCTAAAGAGTAACATTTGTGTAAATTGACTTCAATTCCGTAGGTTGACTAGTCTGCTAAGAAATAGCAAGATTGCTAAACTGCGATGGTCAAGAGTCGAACACGGGTCAATTGCTTGGAAGGCAACTATGCTAACCACTATACTACCATCGCTTGACTTACATTAGCTTCATCATTTCCGTATTGTCACATCTTTTTAAATTACAGAAAATCGACCAGTATTACCACTTGGTGACCTTGTATCGTGGTACATTAAGCATTCTCTATCACTATATCAAAGCAACCTCTCTAATTATGTTGCAATGCGATGATCACGTATATTCAGATAATTAAATGTTTGTCAGCAGTGGGATTTGAACCCACGCCTTCATTGAAGACCAGAATACTGCAACTTCTTTTATTGAAGCAAGGATTATATCCTTGAGTCTGGCGCCTTAGACCGCTCGGCCATCCTGACCACATCAGATATACCTAAATTCTTTTGCCCTACAAATGTGGCATTAAAACTCTTCTAACTCATTCAAGAGTTCCTTGCCCTAGGCGATTTATACCAGGACAACAATTGTATTACGTTGTATTGCGTTTGAATATGTATTTTTTTTTGAATATGTATTTTCTTCAGTCTGGTGCCTTAGACCGCTCGGCCATCCTGACCTCATCAGATGTAGCTAAATTCCTTTGCATTACAGATGTGGGATTTAAAATCTTCTAACTCATTCAAGAGTTCCTTGCCCTAGGCTGTTTATACCAGGACAACAATTGTATTATGTTGTATTGATATGGAATATGTATTTTTCAAGCGATTTCATCCCATATTGTCTAGTGGCTAGGATACCTGGCTCTCACTCAGGAGGCCCGGGTTCAATTCCCGGTAGTGGAAATGAGGAACTGGACAATTTTGCAAGTTTTGGCCATTTTTGTCAAATACATCTGGCAAACAGTTTCTGCGTTTCCAGAAAATTTTGCAATCGGCTTAACTTACAAACTTACGAGTCAAAATCTTTCTAGTACATTGCATATCCTAAGTAAATCGGCATGTTTCCATCGAGACTCCTTCATAAAATGGTTTCTTTGCAAGAAATATCGCCAAGGAATAAGAAATGACATCTATGTCAATAATTCATGTGTGAACGAAAAAGAAACGAACAACTATATTTTACCTAAAGAGTAACATATGTGTAAATTGACTTCAATTCCGTAGGTTGACTAGTCTGCTAAGAAATAGCAATATTAGCTAAACTGTGATGGCCGAGAATAGGACTCGGGTCAATTGCTTGGAAGGCAACTATGCTAACCACTATACCACCATCGCTTAACGTAAGTTAGCGTCATCATTTCCGTATTGTCACATCTTTTTAAATTACAGAAAATCGACCAGTACTACCACTTGGTGAACTTGTATCGTATTACATTAAACATTTCTCTATCACTATCTCAAAGCAACAAATGACCCAAACCGGTGCTATTTAGTGTTTCGTTAATAACTTAACACTGGAAAGGCATTACAATTTAATTTTTTTATCAATCATCAAAGAAATGAATGGGCTATTTCACGTGTCATTATTTTTTTCATTTGTAGTGTTTTTCACTTTAAAAATGCTTAGATTAATAGGAAAGAATATTACATCAAACGGGGTCAATTTTTTTAATTATGCGATAACTAGAACAATAATGATTCGATTTTAATCAATATTTTTTCTAGAACGTTAAACATTAAAGTCTATACAAAAATTAAAAAAAAAAAATCTTTTTTTTTTCATAACATGTATTATTTAGTGTATTTGTTCAATATGACCCGTGGTCAAGTTGACCCCGTTCTCCCCGGAGCGCTGCCTGTAAGACCTCCAGAAAAAATGTGGAACCCGCCCGCGACGGCTTATATCAGAGCGCTTTTCGAGTTGGGACCTTTCCAGGACGAATATTTCAATTTGCTGTACGGCGACTTTGCGCTAGTAAGTTTCGTCAGTGCCCGAATTAAGAATCGCTAGGAGCCGAAGGGATCAAGGTGGTGCGGCGAAGGATAGCGGCAACATTACGGATTCCCTCGGACGGAACCTTGGCCAAGCGTTTAAATTACATCGGAGTTTGTGTTTATCGCTATTGAATCTATTTGCTTCATCAGACACTTGTTTGCCGAGAGTCTGTTTAAACCACCATCCTTTGAGTTACCAATCCAATGCTACAACCACTACACCAACAGCGGTGTTTAGATGCAAGTCTCGACCATACCTAACGCGTAGTTCATACTTCTACATTGTCAGTGACATCGCCCAGCAAGACAATATCGATTTATTTACTTCAGTGTAAAAATTCATCGTTTTGGGAACTATTTACATTCGATTGTTATATGCCTGAAAGTGGATTTGAACCATCGACTATTTACTTACTTATCCAAATCTATAACCACTACAACAAACAGCAGTGTTTATGATGAATTTCCGACGTGACCAAATGGATAGCGCATACTTAACTTTGTAATATCCGTCCCCCAGCGAGAGCAAAAGTGTTTTATTGACAATGGTATCAGAATTCCTCTATATTATACTAATTTATTCATGCCCAAAATGGTTTTGAACCACCAACCTTTGTATTACGAATCCAATGTTATAACCATTACACCAACAGCGGTGCGATAAGAAGTCAACAGTCCCGACGTCACCGAGTGGACAGCACATACTCACACATAGTCATTGCTATCGCCCAGCGTGAGCAAAATCGATTAGTCGGCATCAGTATTAAAACTAGTCAATTGTGAGACTATTTGCTTCATTACATAGTTTGAGGGTGGGTTTGAAACATCTATACCAACCTTTGCATTACTATTACAATGCTATAACCACTACACCAACAGCGGAGATTAATGTTAAGTCACAACGTGACCAGGAGGTTAGCGCATACTTACACATCTTCATGGTAACAACACATCATGAGCAAAATCGATTTATTTGAATCGGTTTTTGAATTATTAGATATTGAAAATATTTGCATCATTACACAGTTCTTTGCCGAAAGTGGGTTTGAACCACTAACCTTAGAGTTACCTACCCAATGCACTAACTACTACACCAACAACGGTGATGATACTAAAGTCCCGACGTGACCAGTTGCATAGCGCATACTTACATATTGTCATGGATATCGCCCAGCTTGAGTAAAATTAAAGTCCTTGGATTTGAAGACATTTTTTAAAATCGCTACCGATCGCTAAACATAATTTGGTCGCTACTCCTGCTATTCTTACATCAGAAAGATATTAGCTGACTGTGGGTTTGAACCATCAACGCGTAAACTTTTTTCAGTGATGTCACTCATCGCTCGATCTGATCAAATCTGTTGGACTGTTTATCGGACAATTTTTAAGGTTTATTCTAAGGTTGTATTAATCGCCCGGCATGAGCAAAGCGGGTGAATTATTTTGCGAATGGTCGTTTCAATAAATCGATGTTTAATTAACAGATAAATAAAAAAAATGTGTAGTGGCTATAGCGTTCATAAACGGCGAAATAATACTTGGCATCACGATTATAAGTGCGATACTTTGAAATCTATCAGCTTGGATATCCGAAGAATATAAAAAAAATAACAGTTATCAGCCATACTTGAACCTTAACCATTACTGTCCCTAAGCAAGTACGCTAACCAGTACACCATTTGCTGATATATTGTGTTTGTAAAACACTGTTAAAATATTTTCCATTGGCGAAAATTTGGAAATTTGTTTTTGTTTTTATTATTTTTGGTATTTATTGATATACTTTAATATTATTAATTCACGGTTGAGCGCACATGGGAACTACCCCCATTGCCATGTCTGTGCTCCATTTTTTGGCCCGTAGGCCGAGGCGGAATTTAGTTCCTCTTGGGTTTGAAAAGTTGGGAAAGAAAGGAAAAGAAAGGAAAAAGGGATCCAAGAAGGTTTTCAGGGGTTGACTACGGACAAATGGTATAAAGGATTAAGTCGTTTAACTGTGTGATGATGATGTGTTTACAAAAGGACTTCTTTGTAAAGAATATTGACGGTGAATACTTTTTCTTTTTCCTCTTCAGTGGCTGTCAGGTGATTTCTCAAAAGCCGTCCTTGCTTTGCAGATTCAGATATTTCGACTTTCACACCTGTGGGTTTTTCCCCGATAAAAAAAAAACAAAAATGTAAAACATACTATTAAGTAAAAGAAGTAAACAAAAATCTATAATAATTGTTTCTGAACCTTCTTTCGATGTTGCACGTGAAAAAGCCACATACAGATGACCGTGAGAAAAGACAGGCTCATGGAGGAAAATGCCGACACGATCAAAAGTCTGGCCCTGTGACTTGGTGATGGTTATGGCAAATGCCAACAGCACAGGAAATTGGAGTCTCTTGAGGATGACAGGAAGATCGGAATCGGTGGGCGACAGCGTCATTCGCGGGATGTAAACCGTGTGACCCTTGTTATTGCCGGCAGCTATATCTGCAACGATCAGATTTTCTCTGAGTGCTCTGATGATGGCTCCCACTTTCAACTTGAGCACATGAGTGGGAATTCCGGACACGTTAAAGGTGTTGAGAATCTTGGTTGGATAATTGGCAATTTCTTCGGGATCGTCCGAGTCAATCTTATCGATGCTTTTGTACTGATGCACTATTCCAGGCATGTCTTTGATGATCTGATTGTTGATCCGTAAGCAATCAACGTTCTTTGGACAGAGAATGGCTCGACTGCAAATCTGCTGAGAGACCTCGGGATCCAAAAGCAGAGCAGCAACACCAAAAACATGCTCAATCAAATTCCGTCCAAGGTCAAGAAACTCGGCAGGAATTTCGATGAGATCGGGATTGTTAAGTCTTATAATCGTTGGCAGAGTACCGTTTACAAGCTGAATAAGCCAGTCAGCGTAGTCTTGATTGCCGGCCACGGTACGCATATTCTGGGTTAGACGAAGATGACGAAACAGAGGCCACGTTGCGTTATTTCGGATTGTAGCTTCCACCACCTTCCCCCTGTTTCCATGTCGGACGACTGGTAAACATTGACGAAAGTCACCACCAAGAAGAAGGACTATTCCACCATGAGGTAAATTTTTCTTTTCCAATTTTTGAAAGAGGAAATTAAAAGCGTCGAGAGCGTGATTTGTCTTCATGGTGGCTTCGCCGGAAATGATGAGATTGGCACTTGAAATCAAATTAGCGAGAGGGCTGCCATCTACAATTTTCGATCTGGTAACTTCGGTAATTGGAGGGTAGATCTTAAATTGGGAATGGTACGTTGTGCCGTCAATCAACAACGTAGAAGCGATGCCGGTAGAAGCGACGGCGATGACTGTCTTCCCTTGGCCTTGCAGAACGGTGATCACAGTGTTGTACAAAAAGGTCTTGCCAGTACCTCCAGGCCCATCCAAAAAATACTGATGGGGAACTGAGTTGTTGTTGTCGTTGACGGCAGCCATGATTTGATCATAGGCGGCTCGTTGACCTTCGTTCAATTGAGTAACCATCAGTTCACCCAATCGTCTCTTTTCTATCCTGGTAATTGCAGTATTCTCTTAAGGTTGAGCTTCAATAATCTGGCGAATAAGCTGAAAGTCAGGAACAGGCAAAGATAGTTCTTCCATTTGTCTATTGTGGAGAATCAACTTGTCTTGAATCCATTTCAAAGTCAAGTTTTTGGCGACTTCCGCATCGTTACCAGTTCGAATGAAATCTTCCATGAGGTGGGGCAGAGACCGATCAAAGAGATGAAGAGCGTCGTTGGGATTGCATAAGAGGCAGACATCGACAAAGAGCTGTCTCAATCGCTCCGGCATTTCAAAAGCGGTGGCATCGTCCAAAGTCTTCTCCCAAACGTTGTCGTCCTCCAGCAAATTCAAAGCAGAAGCGGCTGATTTAAACGTCGGTAGAAGGACACTGTTGACCGTGCGGATATCTTCAAAGCTGATTGATCCTCTGACGTTGATGAGGAGCAAGCGAAGGCAGTATCGCTCAACTTGACGAACGCCCACGGTATATAAGCGGCCTATGATTTTAATATTTCGTCTTCGAGGTTTCCAATAATTACGACCACCCGACCTAACGAAACAGAAACGATGGACAATTTATCGATAAAATAACTGTCTCGCTTCTTCATTATCCCGATTCAAGATGAACCAAGCAGTTGACGTCGTTTCCTTGGTCGCGGCATTGATGACTGCTTGTTCCTCGTTGTCCGGTTGGAAAAAGACGGACTGTTCAAGAGGCAGATGCACGGCTAGTCGGGTGATGGTATGAGAACGATCGCTGAGAGGAAACTTGAAGATTCTATGGGTAGCTTCTGGCGCGCTGACGTAACGGGTGTCCGTAAAGGTGGAGATTTCGTCCAAAAAAAACTTGCTCGTTTACTGCTCCAAGCTGCTGATGCGTTCCAGTTTTCGATTCAATGTTGCTGCAGTCGTGACCTTTTTACACATACTTGAAGATGTACTTGACAGTTGTCATATTGGAATAATACTCGATGTTGATGTGACAATCATATTTCAGTAGCAACCAAGGGTTATAAGGAACAACCAATCGGTTGTCCACTTCAAAGTGAGAAAAGAGTTCCCCCTTTTCAAACGATGCACAACACCAGTGTTTCTTCTTCTATACGTCGGATAGCCGTTGTCATTTATCATAGTCTCTTCGTTGAAGTCTTTGGGGAACTTTTTACAGCAGCCCTCTTTATCCATGCAGGGTGAGTTTTGTTGATGGCTCCACACGGACCGTGAATCATGTGAGCCATAACAGAGTCGTAAAGTCTTGGATAGAGTGTCTTGTCGGGAATTCCAGCGCAGATGGTCTTATCCATATCCTCTGGTGTCGAAGGAGCGTCGCGGCTGTCGACCCACACCAGCATGTGGCAATGAGGCAGTCCGCGTTTCTGAAATTCGATGACTTCGAATCTGGCCGCGGTGAAACCCAATACTTGCTTTTTCTCGATGTCGTCGACCAACTCTTTCTTCTTCAAGTGGAATACTCTCGCGATCATATCGGGACGATCGAAAGCCGTCAAGTAGTTTGGGATATTAGCAACAATTTCCCTCCACTTGGGATTGCAGGTAAACGTCACAAATAAAGTCGGTTTGCCAAATTTTCCACAAATTGCCATAGCGTCTGGGTAATTTTGTTTCATGGCTCGAGGACTGCCAATAAAAGACGAAGGGAGAATGAACATCGAGCCAACTTCCAAATTTGCTCTCTCCGCTCGATTGTTGATGTAATCCATCAGTCCACAGTAGCGCTCAACATGCAGCTCTGCCTGGTTTCGTCTGAGCCAATCTGAGCGTTCCCCCTCGACCTTGACGTAAGAATCGACAAAATACATCTGAGTGACGGCACCCCCAGCCAAAACGTTATTGAAATCACCGCGAACTGACATGCGCGAACTGTAGAACTCGGCATGAGTCACTCTTGTGCGTGAGCCTCTGTTTCTGTTCGGTGGTCGATCGTCGTTCTCTTCGTTTGCTTCTGGTTCTTCTTCTTCACCTGGCTCATTGTCAATCACATCATTGCCATCTGCTGCGGCCATTCCATCACGAATTAAAACTCTGGGGTTGGGCCACAAGGGATCAATCTGCTCCTCTTCATCTTCTTCAACAATCATGGCCATTGCTGCCTCTTCATCTCTCTCTCTCCGTCTGGTAGTGGTATAAGTCATGTGGGGATGCCAACCGTCGTCACCGTTGGGGAATAAAAGTAGGTAACACATCGGATCACACATAACCTTTTTTGTGTCAATCTGGATGAATCGTCGGCCTCTGACGGGAATGTAGAGATGGCCACGAATATCTCTGTAGGCTGGTGGTTCACCGTCAGTGCTTTTAAAAACCACAGCAATTTCGTTGACCGTTGGACAGTTGTATCTTCGTTGGTCGAAATTTCTTCTATCGCAAGTGATGATCATGCCGACAGTGTAGTGAGGTAGATTTTCAGCTTGACGTCGAACGTATTCTTCTCAAAGACCTGACGCATCATCTTGTAGGTCAAGGCGTAAGGATTATTTTCTCGAAGCATAGCGCCCAGCTCTTCCATCAAAGTTCTACAACAACCCGAATTCATTTCGATATTTGCCCTGAAATCAGTAGCCTAGGCAGAATTAAAAAAAAACAAATCAGAGTATTTGGGATTTGCCGTCTGACCGAGAGGAGTAGTTTGGTGGTAAATCTGACCATGGAACATGGATGCGTACACAGTACGGGCCGCGACCTTGCGGCTGTGAATAATTAGGTCCCATAGCGGCGAAAGCATGGGCGCTGTTGTAATTTCGAATCTGCTTCATGAAATGTTTCGATTTCGGGTGCCGGTTTTGCAAGAGGCTTGCCAATGGTTCTGGACACTGCTTAGCAGGAGGAATAATGACATTGACCTTTGCGCAGCATTGCTGGAACTTCTTGTCTTTCGGCATTTCTTTCGCGAAATGTTTGGCATCAAATTCCGAGCAAATCTTGGTCAAATCTCCGCAGTCATGCAATGAACGCGGTCCTCTACCACGATTTCTTTTCAAGCCTGCCGATGAGTTCTTGGATTTCCACGCCGGTCAAATTCAGTCATCAACTGCAAACGAAGAGCTTCGTCTTCTTCATTTTCAATTGGAACAATTTCGCCATGATCAAGTGCATTCCTAGCTCGCAATTCTTCGTCTTCCCACTCTCGTTGCTCTTCAAGTTCGCGCCGTAACTCCATACGACACCGATTCTCTTCACGCCGCGCAGCAGCTTCTTCTCTATTCTCTGTCGCTCTGTAATCAGCCATGTACTCGGGGTGATCAACGCGACCTTCCTGCTCAATTTCGTCGAACACATTGACTTGATAACAAAATCTATCAGAGATAGCGCGATCTATTCTTTCTTCTGCAGTTTCCCTTCCACGTACAACTTCCTGGCATGATGACTGATCCTGAAGTCGAGAAAAATGACTGTCTTCAGATTCGTTGTCGCGTAAATCTTCCTGACGGACTAAATTATCCTGAAGTCGAGCCCGCTTTTCAACTTCAATTTCTTCATTCCGAAGACATCTTTGCCGTAGAGACTGTTCGCGCAGCCTAGCTACTTTTTCGGCTTCCAATTCCTCGTTGCGCAGATAACTTTGCCGCAGAGCCTGTTCGCGTAACCTAGCTAATTTCTTTGCTTTCGATTCCTCGTTGCGCAGAGAACTTTGCCGCAGAGCCTGTTCGCGTAGCCTAGCTGATTTTTTTACTTCTGATTCCTCGTTCCGTAGAGCTTTTTGCCGTAATGACTGTTCCAGAAGTCTAGCTGATTTTTCTGCTTCTGATTCTTTGTACCCCAGAGCTTTTTGCCTCAAGGCTTGATCTCGAAGCCTAGCTAATCCCTCCTCTTCAGATTCATCTTGCCGCAGAATTCTCATCCGTAATGCCTGGGTTTGCAATCGAGCTCGTTGCTCTTCAGGAGTTTCTCTGTTGCCAAAAGATACCTTTCCTGCCTGGTGTTGTTGTCTTGCTGGATGTTCTGCCACAGTATCATTAGCAAGAACAACTCTTGGGCGATCAGATGATGGTCTCTGATTCATCGCTCGCAAGATAGATGATGCCTCTTGTTGACGAAGGGCAGCTTGCCGCTCCACCTCCGCCTGCAATCGAGCTCGATTTTCTTCTGCTTGAAGAAGGCCAGTCTGCCGCTCCGCCTCAGCCTGCAATCGAGCACGATTTTCTTCTACTTGAAGTAGGCCAGCTTGCCGCTCTGCCTCTTCTTCCAATCGAATACGGTTTTCTTCTTCGTGCCTGAGAACTGCTGTCCGCTCTTCCTCTTCCGACAGTCAAGCACGATTGTCTTCTTCAGTCTGTTCCTGCCTAAGGAGTTGCTGCCTGATTCGCTGATCGAGCAGCCTAGCTTCATGTTCAGCCTCCGTCTCTCCAGCACGGGCAACTCTTTTCCGGTCCGCATCTAACCTCTGCCTCAACGCTCTCTCGTCAGGTGCCTCTGCCTGACGGTCTTCTCTTGCCCTTTGCGCATTCAAATTCTTGGCAGCCTAATCTTCTTCGGGATTGAGCCGACGACGCTTCTCTTCACGGACGAACCTGGCCTTTTCCCTCTGAGCCGTCAATCTCACTTATTTTGCCTCCGGGTCTTAGATTCTTCTTTTTTCCCTAGCCTTCCTATTCTTCTCATCCTTTTCCTCTCGAGTTAATTCGCGAAGCGATGGCATTTTCAAATCAGCAAAAAAAAACCTTAATTTTCCAGAAAAATTTCGCTACTATCAGTGGAGGGCTCTTTGGAGGGCTTTTGGAGGACTTTACACCGCATAAATGTTCAAAAAGCTTAAAACTAAACACAAATCCGAACATAAGCCGTCGACAGCAACCGGTGCTCAATATCCCAGTGGTACAGTCCGGTTAAGGTTCACATCTTATAAACAAATACGCATCGCAGGTTAGCTCCTCTCCGGTTGTCGACTGTTCGTTACACCACATACCTCCAAAAATGGCAAAAGTAATACAATTATTTTCATTTACGCTCAACTTGATGCTAACTTGATCGGGATTTCAATCGCAATTGTGGCTGTTTGAAAGCAATAATGCTAACTGCTATACCAAGACCACGCTAACCACAACACCACGGGCTGATGACGTATAAAATCAATTCGACGACAAAATAACCGGGAGCTGGCGATTCCTAGCAGTTTTTTTAGTAGGTGCAAGGCAATGGACATAGTTATCAATCACTGACATTTATCCAAAACCCATAAACAGAATTGACTTAATATATATTTGAACGATAACCTCTTAGTACGGAAGCGAAGTACGGAAGCGAACGTGCTAACCAATACTCTACCGACGGATACCAAAGTATGGGAAATCAATGACCCAAAAATGATATACAGAAGTTAAAATATACTTGATACCTTTAGTCTAGATTAAGGCAATGATGAAACCAAAACACTGAATACACAATCAATTCATAATTAACGACACACATAACCAAGATGTACCCACACTTAACAAAGCTTTCAACATTGATGATTAAGACTACATCTAGAAATGGTATCGGAAAATCAGCTTGCCTTATTATTCAAATCCTGAATTTAGTCGCTGACTTAAAGGCGGTCGTAAATACACAGCGAAATCGATGAATAAGCCACCAATCAAATGCTGAAATACAAAACAAAGCATGAATCAATAAGAATTATTTCCTGAAACTGTACCATCCCAGCAGAAATTCTTATTCCCAGTCTTTCTTCAGCAAACTTTTACTTTACTGAGATTTTGCTGATGAAAAGACTGCAAATAAGAAATATTTCCTAAAACTGGACCATCCCAGCAGAAATTCTTATTCGCAGTCTTTTCTTCAGCTAACTTTTGCTTTACAGAGATTTTGCTGATGAAAAGACTGGGAATAAGAATTTCTTCTTACAACTGTACCATCTCAGCAGAAATTCTTATTCGCTGTCTTTTCTTCAGCAGACTTTTACTTTTTTGAGATTTTGCTGATGAAAAGACTGCGAATAAGAATAATTTCCAAAAACTGAACCATCCCAACAGAAATTCTTATTCACAGTCTTTTCTTCAGCAGACTTCCACTTTCCTGAGATTTTTCTGATGAAAAGACTGCGAATAAGAAATACAAAACAAAGCATGAATCAATATAAGCCAAACCAGTCTAACATATTGCTCAATTTGTCTGGTTTTACAGTTTCATAATGCAATTTTTCGTAATAAATGGAATGGAATCAATCTCACCTTTGACTTTTCAATATATATGGAACCAGCAAAGTTTTCAGTTTAACCAACAGAAAATAACAACAAAAACTGTAACACACAATATCTGACGTTTCGCCGTATTGTGAGATAAACAATGAAGTTGTCTGCTATATTTTTTTTTTATTAATTGGCGAACAAAAATATCAGTAAATCATTTGTCTCGATCGAGTATCGAACCACCTACCTCATGGTTACTCAGCGAGCGTTCTAACCACCATAACAATACATCGACTTTAATAATTACAAAATACGAATTTAAATAACCAACAGAAACAATTTTCCGCGCAATTGGCGAATATTCAAACTAAACTTCCAGCGAGAGACTTGAACGTGCGACTCAACGAATCACGGCGCGGGTACTCTAACCACACAACCAAGTGTCCGCTGACCAAAAGGCTATCGTGCAATTATAAAAAGAGTTATGTAAATTCGTTCGCGACATGGCAAAGTCGATATCCACTTCACCTGCACCCAATATAAATTCGTCCAGATGCCATCAAAATTAGCCATTTTTTTATGAGTTAGGATTTATGTATGCGAGTGTGTTTAGTTGTGGTAACGCAGGTAATTGCCAAACTATTTATATCACTTTGTTCACCTGTTTAGGGTTGACCGTGACTAATAAGTTTCGTCTACCTGCATCATCAATCTAAACACACTTTTGCATACACGATCCTATCAATTAAAAAAATGCCTAATTTTGTTGGAAACGCAACAGTTTTTGAAGAAGACGAAGAGTTTGATAAACTCATGTTACAAGTTGATGAGACGGATGTGTCAGAGTTCTCCCATAAGAGGAAAACTCTGCGCATAAAGAGAAATACTAATATATATAAAAAGAAGAACTAATATTAATAGTTGAGAACTCGTTGTATTACCTTAATTGACACATGATGTTATGGACAGTCAACAGACGTGGAAATTACTCGAGGGCGAAGAAGAGTAAAAATGACGATCTACCAGAAGGACGCTATGAGGAGGGGACGCCACGGCTGGAAGAGCAGCGGCAACAACTTAGCACAGAAACTGACAAAAGACTGCCCGTTTTCTATTTTGTCAGCCTATTTATTAACTAGTCGGATGCTGGGGGTTGGCATCTATTTTCATACGCGTCTACGTGGGAAACTAGGGGTCAATGCGCGCACTTGTTTTTCTAGGTCACTCTAGGCAGTGGCTTTCTAACTCTACTTTTATGAGTTTAAAAGAAGGAGGAAGTTAAAGTTAACATAGCTGCTCAACCTTGGGAGGTTTGTCACAGCGAGGGGGAAACTTCTTATTCTGCGCCTATTGCGGCCACTTGATCTTTATCTGCGCCATCCCGGCGGTGGTCTCCGCTCGCAGATGCGAGGGGGGCTGCTGATGGCATCTGTACGTCTCGGTTTACGAGGGGAGGGCTTGTTTCATCAACAAGTTTCCCTAAAACGTACAATGTCGCCTAGCAGAATCTTTACATCACTTCCCCTCCATTTTGTTGCGTCCCGCAACAATCACCTATAGTGCCGGCGGCTGAAATGCGGAAATGTGAATCCAACGCTTCCGACCAGAGACACCGTCAGGACCAATGGAACTGACAGCCGACGTCGTCGGTAGGTGCCCTTCTAGTTGAACCGGTCGCGGGCATTCCTCGACAATCACGAGCCGATAAGCGGAGGTGGGAGCGGTTCTATTGAAGTCAAATGGGAGGTCAGGCTAAGAAACGGTAGGAGACGGCGGAAATGGTAAGAAGTATGAGAAAAACGGAATAAGACGATAAAAGTGGAACTAGTGCAATTTCTAGCTAATGAATCATATAGTGGGAAACGTTGTAAGATACACAGTGGCAAAATTATTAGGACAGGAGAACGCGAACGGAAGGAAGAATACGAGATAGGCTAGTACTGTGGTCGAGGATGAAAATAAGGACACATGAAATTCATTTGAGCGTTTCTGGGTCAGAGCCGAATCAGTGCGATCGTTGCTCGTTGGTCCATTCTAAAATCTAGCATCATGATGGAAAACGGCGATTGGAAACGTGTACGATCTGAAGGCACGAGATTATCCAGAACTAAGGAGTTACACTGTGGCAAAATTATGGAAGTGGTCGACGTGTGTGATTAGCGACACGAAAAACTGAACGTAATCGATCATGACCATTAAGATAGAGCAAGGAACCGTAGTATACGAAAAAAAGCAAATTGGAAGACATGACACTGTGGCAAAATTATGGTTTAGTTCGTGGCTGCGAGCGCGGTCTCCGAGGCAGGAACACTTCGCCTTCCTGCGTCGTGTGTGGGGGTCATGGTTGACGTGGCCGTGTACGACGCGGCGGGGCTGCTGTCACTGGGGCGGTAGTGGGCTGAAGCGATGGCGTCACTGTAGTCGGCGGCATGATGATCGGTAGCGGAAGAGCGGTGATGGATTTTTGGGATTTTTTGGAACAGGTAAATTGGAGGAGTTTGGCAATGAGGGGAAAAGCTTTAAGAAGGAGAGAACCGATTCCACAAAACCTTACGGCCAATACCGACAGGGCACCCAGCCCTGAGACTGCTCCGAAATTCTTTACCCACCCACCCATTTTCGTGACGAAGTCAATGTTTGGTGCAGCACTGTGTTGAATAAGCACATTTGAAGTCAACAATTGTCGAGAATTATCCTCAGCATAATGTTCATGGATCGTGGCTAGGATGTCGGCCATCACCGACTCGTGACTCAGCGGACCATTCTGCATCGCTGGGGTCATTTGCAAGAAATTTTGAAGAGAGTTGTCCGCTTGATACGTGGCAAACTCAACTAGTTGTCTGTTGTTTATTGGAACTGATGTGACAACTGGAACCCAGGCACCATCGGCGTGAATGTGTGTTTTCCCGTTGAAGTTGATGTAGTTACCTTCAGGCCAATAGCACGGGTTGTACGGTACGAGTTGCCAGCCGTTGTGGGCTAAAGTATAGTTCATGAAACGAGGTTGATAACCACACTTAGTTCTTTCTGCTCCGAATGTCACATTAAAGGGCACGCATCGGGACACTTCCACTTGGGTGCCATATACCTTCAAGCGTGCACAGACTGGTAGATGCAGTTGCGTGGCGGCATACCAACCATTACTTTTTGCCCCCAGGAGTATACTATTGCGTGTCGATTTACGATTTTCACATTGAAGACGTCTAATTTCACCTGCTAACCGATTGATCTGATCCATCGCCTCATCTCTCGTAAATTGATGGTGAGCTGCTTGCTGAATTTCCGCAGCCAGAAACGAAGGCACTTTACTATCCGTGACGTTTTTTGCGTCCACACCGTCATAAGAGCCGTTACTGTGAATGTCTACGGTTAGAGACTGGGCTGTAGGTCCTGTTGCATTGGGAGAACTGGAAGAATAGGACGTGTAGAGCTTCGGAGTGGGAATATTAATGGAGATCAGGACTTTGTCCATCCCATTTATGCGGAATAAGGCGGCTTTTCCGCACAGCTCCAACTCGGCTGTCACGTTAACGAGATAATCCGTCTGACTCAACCGATCCTGTATGCGTTGGACCGTCGGGTCGCGCGTCTTATAAAGTAAACCGTCGTACACTGATTCACCTACGATTTTGAGATAACATGGCTTTTGTTCCTTGTATGCGTCCTCCCAAACGAGTGTTTGAAGATTCCTCGTCACGGAACCGTTATAAGGGTACTCAATGGATCCTACGGGAGAGTTGATAGTACAATTATCACACTCATTCTCTAGCGCGACCTCTGCGAGTTTACAATGGAACGAGGATGCTTTACGATTTACCATCCAGACTGGTTGTAACGGAGGCATCACACCGTAAGCATATTTGTGGGCCCCTTTCGCGTACATGGTTTCGTTCTTACACTTTCGCAAGTCCCTCATCTCTTCGCACTCGGCAGTAGAGACTGGAACAGCCCACTTACTTTCGGTAGGGTAATGCCAACCCAGGAAATCCGTAAAGACGGATCGAGTAACTGCCCACATACGACACACATGCCCAGGAAATCGTTTAACTTCGGGTAAATGGGAGTATAGAGTATACGTAACATTAATTGGGGGGGCAGGATCTTCCGATCCGAGGAGGCAATCTTCATCGTCGAAAGCGATGAACCCTTCTTTTCGCTCGCTACTACAGTCACAAACAGTGGCCATTATGGCTGCTGTGGTGTGCAGGCTGGCTAGCAGAACTATTATGAGATAGCTACATATATAGAAAAAAAAACACGAATTGAGTTTACTGTGGTACATACTGAAACTAAAATTAAAACGAAAAAATGAAAAAATGAGTCAGTTGGAACATTGGCGTGAAAGGGAAAAGGTGCCCTCGCGTCGTTGGTGCCTGATCGGCGTCTGGTCGACGTGGGACCTACCCAATTCCCTGTGTGAATTAAGGCATTCGCCCTTAATCCAGTAAAAAGTCCCGAAATCTATTGGGGAGACGAGTGGCTCGTTTGGGGCGAGCACCCTCGTTGGTTATGTTTCGTTCCGCCAGGGCTGGCGCAACCCGCTGGGGGGTTAACGGAGGGGGTAGCGTCATTTGTTCCGGGACGTTCGCGTCATATAGTGGCTCGCCATGAGTAGGCATTGCCGGATTCGGGGCAATACTGGCGTCAAAATTAATCAAATCAGCGTCTTGATCGGCATTCATGACGGCGTCTAAATTGGGCGAAATATCGTCCTCCTCTGAGTCCGAATCATTAAATTCATCTTCCTCGTCTTCCTGGTCGGAACTTTCTTCGTCGTCAGAGTCACCGTCTCTTTGCCTAGCGTTTGTTAGTTTAGACTGTCTTAAGTCATCGAAATCGACGCATTCTTCATCTCTCCAAATCATGCACTCGGTTAGTGCTTTCAAGCGGTTGACATGGGTAAGCTGGGTACCATTCCCATTATACGCGCGGATTTCTACGGTGTGGTTAGGGAAGACTTTTGAGACGCGGAAAGGTCCTTGATACCTAGGATTTAATTTCTTACTTGTTCCTAGTTTAGTTACTCTTACGTCCAGTAAAACGCGGTCCCCTACTTCAAATTTTTCTTTCCTGGCCCGCTTGTCGTACTGTGCTTTCTGCTGTCGTCTAGCTTCCAAAAGATTTTCCTTGGCGAGTTGGAACCCTTCACGTAAACGTCGCATCGTCTGGCTTTTGTAGTCACGAGGTGTGATCGACTCCGACTCAGGTATCAAAAACCTGTCGACTACCATGTTCGGATCTCGAGCTGTTATCAGAAAATAGGGACTCTCCATCGTAGACGCATGCACTGAATTCCTATACGCTGCGGCCATCGGACCGAGGACTTCTTCCCAATTTTCTAACTCGTCATCAACATATTTGCGAACCATGTCAATTACTGTCTTGTTAAAGCGTTCGGTCATCCCATTCGACTGTGGATGATACGCTGTCGTGGTTTTGTGTTTCGTCTGGAGTTCATTACATAGATTATTAAATAAACGAGATGTAAAATTAGTGCCCCTGTCGGTGACAATAATTTTTGGGGGTCCATGATACAGGACAATTTTATCCATCAATGCACGGCAGGTCGTTTCTGCCGTTTGATTAGGCAACGCGACAACCTCCGTCCATTTGGAAAAGGCATCCGTCATAACGAGGACGTACTTATTTCCGTTGGTAGATACGGGTTTAATTGGGCCTAAGAAATCCATCCCGATTACTTCGAATGGGGCAGTTGCGATTTCTAAGGGGTGTAGGAAGGCTCTGGTCACTACTCGCCTTTGTAGGGCACAAGTTTCGCACGACCTGCAATATTCCTTGATGTCTTTCAACATTCGGGGCCAGTAATATTTGTCGCGTATCCGGAAGAATGTACGTAAAAACGCGAGATGTCCTGCTAATAGCGAAGCGTGGTATTCTTTCATAATATTTTTTCTTAATGAATAGGGGACGACCGTCTGTTCCTGAATGAACTGACGTCTTTTTTTCGATGGGGGTAAGAAATCTCTCCTCAGCACCCCCTTCTTGACGTGAAAAAGCTCGATTTCTTTCACCCAGTCCGGGTTCTCTAACTCGTCCTGTTCTGCAAGTACACCTTCATCAAGATAACGGCGGATTTTTGAGCAAGTTTCATCTTTTCGTTGCTCTTCAATAATATTGTCAGTAAAATCTGTTCGTTCTTCTGCGCTTACGACACGGATTCGGGAGAGGAAGTCGGCGTTAGCGTGTTCCTTTCCCGGTTTGTAGCGAACTTTATACTTGACTGCAGAAAGCTCGATCGCCCACCTTCCCAGTCTACTTTTTTCATCTTTGTGCGCCTCGAGCCATTGTAGTGGTCGATGGTCGCTTATAATTTCAAATTTTTCGTCCTGTAGGTAGTGACGATATCTTTTTATCCCATATACTATTGCGAGGGCCTCCCGCTCGATAGCGGAATAGTTCTTTTCTGCTGCATTCAAGTGTCTACTTGAGTATGCAATAACGACTTCTTCTCCGTTTTGTATCTGGCTCAATACGGCTCCGATGCCATAATTACTAGCATCCGTAAAAATTAAAAACTCTTTTTCGAAATCTGGAAAAGCGACAATAGGCGGCGTAATGAGACACTCGCGGAGGGTTTCAAAAGCTTTCTGTTCCGCCTCTCCCCATTCGAAAGCGTTGTTTCCATCCTCTGCTTCTTTATTCCTTTTCTTAACTAATTTATTTTGTTTATCTTTCTTTTTCCTCGTGAGCTCGATTAATGGATGAGCAATATCCGCAAAACCTTTAATGAACCGCCTGTAATAAGATGCAAGACCTAAAAATGATTGGGTTTCTACAATTGTTGTCGGACGTTTGTAATTTTTTAATTGTTCGATTTTCTCTGGGTCAGGTGTGATTCCTTTCGCTGAAATCACATGGCCTAAATATTGGACAGATTCAGACATGAATTTGCATTTCGAAAGGCCGAGTTTTAAATCAGCTTCCTGTAACAGGTCGAGAATGCGCCCTAAATTAATCAAATGTTCTTCTGTTGTCTTTGAGAAAACGATTATATCGTCTAGGTAAACTAAGCATATCTTTCCGATGACAGAACGTAGTACATAGTTCATTAGGCGCTGAAAGGTTCCTGGGGCGTTAGTCAGCCCAAAAGATAATCGGTTCCATTCGTACAGATTGTTGTCAACTATAAACGCTGTTTTTTCTTTTGAACTATCGTCCATTTCGATTTGCCAGTAACCTGACGCTAAATCAAGAGTTGAGAAATACTTTTGCCCGTGAAGCAAATCTAAAACGTCGTCGATTCGAGGTAGAGGAAACGAGTCTTTCTTTGTTATACTATTTAATTTTCTATAGTCCATGCAGAGTCTGATGCCTCCGCTTTTCTTTTTAACAAGCACTACGGGTGCCGCCCATGGGGACACGGACGGTCTGATTAATTTGTTAACTAATAACTCCTGTAAAATACTTTCTAATTCGCTCTTGTTATTCTGATGTATTCGATAGGGTCGCAATCGAATGGGTCCTTGTCCTTCCGTGTTGATGTGGTGTTTTACTAGTCCTGTTTTTCCCAATTCTCCTGTTTTAGTTGCAAACATTTTTCTTCTACTTTCTAAAAATTTTGTTATATTGTCTCTGTCTACTTCTGGCATTTCTTGTGGCAAATTGTTTTTAAAATCTAACGGGACGCTTGGTTGCTCGTCCTCGGTACAAGAATTAATATTGTGTTTTTCAACTCTGCTGAAGGCTAAAGTTCCGATCAATTCGTATTTAGGCAAGGTTATTGATTTATTAGTCTCGTTTACTATGGCTATTGAAAAAAATGCTCCTTCCTTGGTACTCTTATTGATAAAAGGGTCAAGTCGCAATCCACTATTCAGTCCCGGCCCTCTATTAAGAAAAAATGCAAGATTGGGAGGTAACTGTGCCCCATTCCCTTCAGATTCGACGACAGTGGCACTAAAAGGCTTTATCGTGATCTTCTCTCTTGTTATGATGGTGGGCGCGGAGTCCGATTTCCGGAGTTGTTTTACTCGGTAAATCCTCTTCTCGCTACCATCAAGGATAAACTTATGTTCGTACAATGCATCTAAACCTAAGATGCATTCTTCGCTAATACTATCGACGACGATAAAATCCTGCAGAAGATTATCGCCTAAGACTTTAACTTGTAGGGTTACTAGCCCTCGTGTAACTAACTTTGTGTTCTCTACACCGTATAAATCGACCGGGACGTCTGTGGTGAATTTCATCACTCCTTCTTTCAATCTGTTGAACACCTCCGTCTTGATTAAACTTCGACCTGCGCCACTATCTAAAAGACCCTGGAATATCTCGTTGCCTACTTGAATCGGAAGTCGTGGGATTTTATTTTTTCTTGTTTCTATTACTTGATTGATTCTCTGCTGGGGTTTCGGACAAGGCCCACCGTTTTGCCCCCTGTTTCAATAGGTGGCTTTTAGTTTTCCTGATTCCAGGGATTGAGCTGACCGGCATTCGGTACTGGTGGGGCATATCTAGGATCTACTCGGATAGATGACGAAGGACAATCACGCGCTATGTGCCCAGTTTGGTGACATTTAAAACAGGTTGGGCCGTTCGGTCCCCAACCACACTTGTCTGTGTTGTGAGTGGTTGGGTTCCGGCCGGTGGCGGCACAATTGGCACAGTAGCGTTCTCCCCTTGGAGGTGGACCGTGCGTCTGGCTACCCGGGTCGTATCTGTTCAGTGGTTGTGGATTACGATAAGCGAAAGGTGGGTGGCTAATCTGAGGATTATTTTCGACAAACTGGTTACTATTATGGGGCTGAAGTGGCCTAATTGGCTGAACTGGTTGGATTGGTTGGCTCATTCCAGCAACCTGGAGCTGTAGATTTTTCATAGCTTTTTCGGCCTCTCTTGATTGCTTCATCATATCACTATAACTTTTGTTACTAGCCTTAAGTAAATTTTTTAATTCTTCTATTTCCTTCTTACTCTCTGATAATTGAGTAGTCTGAGTCGTGGCGACAGCATTGACTGCCTCGTGCCCATGGTCTGTAATCATGGTTGTCGACAGTTGCTGCGTGAGTTGCTCAATGACTGATTTTAATTCTGTTATTTCATTTTTTGTTTCCCTAATTTCCCGGGCATTGGCGTTAGCCGAGATGGCATTGACAAACTCTACACTTCGTTTCTCTAATTTCGCCTCGCTCAAAACGGCCGCACATTTTTCCGTTGCTTTAATGAGATCGTTCAGGTTCTTGTAGTCTTTAAAACTCATTCGCTCGCGAAGGTTGGGCTTCAACCCTCCGAGGAACCCGTCCATCAACATTGTTTCACGTAGGCGAAGAACAGCTGGGTCGACCGGTGTCCCTACTTCTGCCGGATAGGCGAACGAATAGAGTTTCTGCAACCGACATGCATAATCTCTAATGGACTCCCCCGAGTTACGAATACAGTTCTTAAACTCCGTAAAGTACATTTTTCTATTATCTCCCCCGTGAAAACGCTCGTGGAGATTTTGTTTTACTTTAACGAAAGATTGTGCTTCTTTTGGATAGTTAAGCAAGAAGGTGGTGATACAGTCCCCCGCGGCCCCAAAGAGCTTGGAACCCAAAAGCTTTATCTTTCTACCCTCTTCAAAGTCGGCGGTGTTTACAACCCGTTCAAAATGTTGAATCCAGTCCTCAAATTTTCCCGACCCTGTCCCACTAAAAGCGGGTACCTGAGCTAAAAGAGCTATTGTTTGTTGCTGCTGGTTCTGCAACAGCTTTTGACTATTATAATAGCTCTGATGGGAGACGGCCGGGCAGTCAACCGGTTGGTCGACGGCTACGGGAGGCGGAACGACACAAGGGGCCGGGGTCGCCTTAGGCGGCCCTAAAGCAGCTTTAGCTTCCGACGCCGCATCTTCACGAGACGCCCCTTTTCCCCGAAGGTATCGGTACAGGACCTCATATGGGCTCTGTGACGCCATCACTCGTGTAGGTGGATTGGGAGGCTCTGCTTTAATGGTTTGTTGAAAAGGGTTGGTATTTGGCAGCAAAACTGGAAGAGTCTGTGGTATTTGGATGGCTTGACGAAAAGGGTTTGATGAATTGAGTTGCCGGGAGGGCCCGGCCGTCGGCCGGCCGTCGTTTTACGGTTGTCGACGTGGGTTGACGGAAGAGTGTGTGGCTCCTTTTGGTTAGGGAGGGCTGGGGTGGCGACGTCCCAAGGAGAAGGAGGAACGTTTAACTTGACTGTTTGCTGGCCAGGGGTTGTATACAAATTCTGGGGCTTGCCTAATGGCGTCGACGAATACTTAAGAGCGGACTGCGGTTGTCGGCCCGTCGTAGGGGCGACTGTCTCAATCCCTTTCAATTCTGCGTCAACGCGTGCTTCAATGTCCGCGTTACCCTCGTCGGGTCCGGGGTCAATATGGGACTTGGTACTGCCGAAGTCGTCGTCCTCGTCCGACGACGCGGCTGCGTCAACGAGATCGAGATAATCCTCGTTAACGACCGCTGCTTCAGCTGGCGGAAGAGTCTGTGCAGCCCGTGCCTTCAGGCGGGCACTGGCGCGAACCGGTTGCACACCTGTGACGCGACGAGGTCGACCACGCGTGATGGGAATACTCGGGCCTGGTTCTACGAGCTGATCGTCTGCCGGTGGCTCGACCGTTTCTTCAACGGCACTCAAGTCTGGGTAAAGGCGAGGTTGACCCACAGGGGTCCGAGGTAAGGATCTGCCGGCGGTGTTGGGCCACTCGTCCTGTCGCCAGGTAGTTGAATCGCCGACTAGGTTGCGGATTGGTCGAGGCGCGTTCAGAGCACTCTTCCCCTTCCTTGAAAATGCAACGCGGGCCTCCTCAAACGAAAGCTCGTCCTGAAATGGGGGCTCGGTGTCTGCTATCGTGTCAATATTTGATTCCTCGTCGTCGGAATAAAAGTCGTCAGCCTGTTGCTCGTTCTGGTCGGTCGATTTAGGGGAAAAAGGATTTAAAAGCGACTTCCCCAACTTACTGAAAAAACCCCGCTTTCCCAATTTCCCTTTCTGCTCACCCGGCAACGCGCTTTCCATTCGTGTACGTTTAGCTTTCTGAAGCCTAGATGGCGCGCGCATTCGAGCGAGAGCAACGCGCGTAACGCAGTGGCGTCACAGTCACGGAAAAATTCAGGCTGTGAGGGAAAAAACGGCAACTAAAAAAAAATCAGAAAACGAATCCCGCAATGTTCGATATTGGGGAAAAAAAACAAAAAAAATACTCAAATCAATGCGTCAAAAGTGTTCGCGGTAAGTCTCCAAATGGATATCGGAAATAATGCGAATTAGAAGAAAAAAACGACGGAGAAAAAAATGTAACAATGAATGGAACACACCGAGAAAAAACCAGTAGCGACGTGTGACGGAAAAAGAAACGCAGCACAAATATACATGAGACATAAAAAAGGCAGAGCAGTCTTGTAAAAAAAAAAAAACTGCCATCCAACGTGTGTGTGTGGCACATTAATCCCCGTATGTGTAATGGGAGGGAGGTTAAAGATGCTTTCCCGCCGGCAGCGCCATTGAGAAAGTTTTTGACCGAATCAAGCGGAAGCAACCGAAAGACAGTCACTTCCGTCGAAACAATCCCTATCCCACTGCAAGGTCCACGCCGTGTTCCGGGTACGGACGCTAAACCTATCAACAGTGTCTTCGAATGACCCCAAGAACTGGTGATTCTTGTGCATTCGGAACAACCACACAGGGGTTGCTAGAGCCAAAAATTGCAACACATACAAAAAAAAACAAGTCAAGAAGCATGCAAAAAAAAAGAGAAAAGAAAAGCACGCGAGTTGGATAGATCGCTGCCACCAATGTCAGAGTTCTCCCATAAGAGGAAAACTCTGCGCATAAAGAGAAATACTAATATATATAAAAAGAAGAACTAATATTAATAGTTGAGAACTCGTTGTATTACCTTAATTGACACATGATGTTATGGACAGTCAACAGACGTGGAAATTACTCGAGGGCGAAGAAGAGTAAAAATGACGATCTACCAGAAGGACGCTATGAGGAGGGGACGCCACGGCTGGAAGAGCAGCGGCAACAACTTAGCACAGAAACTGACAAAAGACTGCCCGTTTTCTATTTTGTCAGCCTATTTATTAACTAGTCGGATGCTGGGGGTTGGCATCTATTTTCATACGCGTCTACGTGGGAAACTAGGGGTCAATGCGCGCACTTGTTTTTCTAGGTCACTCTAGGCAGTGGCTTTCTAACTCTACTTTTATGAGTTTAAAAGAAGGAGGAAGTTAAAGTTAACATAGCTGCTCAACCTTGGGAGGTTTGTCACAGCGAGGGGGAAACTTCTTATTCTGCGCCTATTGCGGCCACTTGATTTTTATCTGCGCCATCCCGGCGGTGGTCTCCGCTCGCAGATGCGAGGGGGGCTGCTGATGGCATCTGTACGTCTCGGTTTACGAGGGGAGGGCTTGTTTCATCAACAAGTTTCCCTAAAACGTACAATGTCGCCTAGCAGAATCTTTACAGATGTAAGCCGCCTAATAGAAGAGAAGGAGGAAGAGGAAAATAGTCGGAAAAGCAAAGCAGAGGAAGACTCAAGAAATGAAGAAAAAAAACGAAGAAGAAAAACAAAGAGAAATAATAGAAGAAGAAAAATTATTGAGGGAACAGCAGCAAGAGCTGGAGAAAGGGAAAAAGGAAGTAGATGAGAAGCTAAAGAGAATTCAAGACGCAAAAATTGAAGAACAGAGGCAAGAAGCCTTGAAAAAGATGGAAGAGTCGCAAAAACGGAAGCAAGCAGAGGAAGAGATTGCAAAAATCTGGAGAGCACAAATGGAGATTAGACTCGTCGTTAAAGTGTTCAACTAGTAGAGATGCATAGGGAGAGAGGTAGATTCAGCAGGGAAAAGGTGATCAGCACAACCTTTCAGCATAGCTGGTGGGTCGGCCGTGATGGTGCCATCAATGGTCATTTCAGATGGAAGTGGAATGGCAGCAGATTTGCCGTACAAAGTTCTCAGAGTAAAAAAAAACACATTTTCTAACTGTCCAGTTCATCTGCCAAAAACTGATCCAATGATCGCCTCTTTGCCCTGCGCAGCTCGCGTTGGTAGCTCGCTTTTTGTTCAGTGTAGAGAACCCTATTGGCCAGCGATTTCTGAACGGTCCAGTACTTGAAGGCCCGTCTGGTGTTGTTTCTCAGAGCACAAAGTTATTTGGACCACAATGGCATGCAGCGGCGATGTGGTAAAGGGGGAATTATCGCTTTTGGAGTTGCACGCAGAGACAGAGATTAAAGAGAAGACGTGAGTAATAAGCGAATCAATGTCCCTTTTAGAAGGAGACAGCGGGAGAGGGAAAGATTTGAGTTCTACTGAGAGTTGGGCACTGCATTTTGCTAGATTGATCCTGGCGATTGTCGGGACTCTGGGAGTACAAGTGCATTTTTTTAAACGAGAGGCATGACAAGCGCGTGAAATTTCAAAGTAAATGTAAGGATGATCTGAGAGCGAAGGTATAGAAGGAAAGAACCAGCGTGAAACCACAACTTTGTCGCCAGTCAGGGTCACATCAAGAAACGAGGTCCCACCCGGTGTGAAGTCCAGGTCGGATGTATTACAGTAAATGATATTTAGGTTCTCACTGTGAACTAAGCATTCGAGCTAGACCCCTTTGGCGTCTGTAGTAGGGCTGTTCCAAAGAAGGTTCTTAGCATTAGAGTCCATGGAAATTACTGTGAAGGGGGAGACAAGATGTTGGAAAGCAGAATGAAATAGGGAGGAGATATCGTCATTTGATGGGCGCAAATATGGAGACAAAAAACTAAAGGATCCAATGTCGAAACCCGAAACATGAATGCAGCCAGGTATGGAGGTCGTACGACAAGAAGACGCAAGCTCGAGCTTTACAATTATGGCAGCGCCATACGCATTAGAATCATTCAAACTGTGAAAAGCGATGTATCCGGGTGGGATGTCAGAAATGACAGGTGAGTTTGAAATTTGAATTAGTAGCGTAGGGTTCTTGGATCAGTATAACGTAAAGCTCGTTTTCACATATGACCTGGGCGAGGTTAGCAGCCGCTGCCTTCGATTGGCGAAGATTAAATTGCATGCATTTAAAATAATTGGCGGGAGAGAGCTTTAGATTGGAGTTGAGAAATTTGTGTAACATTATCTGCGTTCGAGAGTGGCGCGGTATCTGGTCACGGCCTTCATTTGGACTGGGCATAGTTTATCACCAGCGTGATGGAGACCCGAGTAGGACGCGCATTTTTACATCCGATTTGCAGTCTCTCCTACGGTGGGAGCCACTACATTTGCCACAACGGGCAGATGTATCCCTACAGCAGGCCTGAGCATGACCATACCCTTGGCAATTGAAGCAGCGCCGTACCTCTCTGTTTATTTAGGTCGAATTCCACCACACGTAGCTCTGTGTTAAAAATGTCCACGCTGCCCCGAAACAAAAGGTTGTCACGAGTGGCCCGACAGGTAAAGAAAAACTTTACGTGGCCAGTATTTGTGCCCGGCTGAGTAAAAATCTGGCGGCAAGAGTGAACCTTGTCCTTAAGCTCATCATTCCGATACATCAACTCCTCTTTTAAGTTAGGCAAGTAGCTCAGGTTAACAAAAAGGGCAACTGCAGGTTACAGGACATTAGATTCGGTTACAGATTTGAACATACTTGTACAATCTGGCTTCTAATCCATGATTGATTTGGCCCTCTCGTAGTCGGCTGGATTCTTCAGGGTTATGTATAGCTTGTCATCCTTCTGTCTCACACGCTGCGGAACTGGCCCATCCGAGCCGGCTCCCAGAAACTGGTCCACAGTGGCTATAGAGACGCGGTCTGCTGGTTTGGCCCCGTCTGCATAGTTGGCTATAAGTACTGGGCAAGGTTGGCCGCGAGTGGCGGATGCGTAAGATGGCTTGCTTGCTGGATGCATGCCCAGGATAGGTTGAAACGGTGAAGCAATCCTGGGTTGGGCGTTGTAAGACTAAGCAATAACATCGGCAAAAGCATGCTTGTTATGCTCCATCTCGGTCTTGAGATTAGCAACAGTGGCTTCAAGATGTTTGACCAGGTCGTTTTGCTGGTGAACAAAGCTTAGCAGGGATTCCAGCTTAGAAGCCATGGCATCTTTGTCGAGGTTATCGAGCTGGGTAAGATCATGGTCGGCCAAAACTGAGTCGAAGTCAGCTTTGGCTTTCTTGTTGGATGACTCTTCCAGCAGATCCAGACTGGCTACAGGTGAAAGAGCGTCGTGGTTTCGCTTGCCAGCGCCGTTGATGGGATTGCCGAAAGTTTCGGCACTTGGTGGCTTCTTTGGTCTATTTTTCTGGTAGCATGGGTTGGAGCAATAAGACTGCTTGCTGATGTTCGGGCTGAATTCTTTATTGCAACCTTTGCATTGTCTGGTAGCAGATGTTGTAGTCTGGTGGTCGCCGAAGTGACAAGTTGTGTTTTTTAGGCTTAGGTGCCGAATCTGATACAGAGATGTCGCCACCATCGCTCTGACTCTTGTTGGTGGCTGGACTTATTGATAAAGACATCGTCACAAACGAGAAAAATTAAAAAGTATTTCACCATGAGCAGCAGGTTTCCCGTAACAGGATAAATCCGAAATAAGGTAGGTAGACAGTATATGCACGAAACTGTGATACAATATGTGGGAGCTAAAAAAACACACGTCTAGATCGTAATAGCAGACGACAAGAGACAAGGTTTATCCCTGAGGTATATTTATATACGAAGTTCCTTAACAATATAGGGTGTGGGGTATAGGGGGTAGGGTAGTAGTAGCTAGTAGTGAAATTCAGAGGGTTTAATGTCCATTTTGTATTCCTTTATACGTTTCTTCCCTGAATGACCAATCGTCACCAAATTTTGTACATAATTCTGTCAAAATTTGATACATTGCGGAACGATTTTTTCATTTGTTTTTATTACTGTTTTAGAAATTTAATTTGCGTATTTGTTACCTAGCTGGTTGCCGAATCCTAGTTAGTGAATTCGCTTTTTTTGCGTAACCTTCCAACTGTCAGTGCATGCTCAGCAAAGTAAGCAAAAAGAAAAAAAAAGTTTGGATCTTCCCTAGCAAGACAAGTTTTCTGCTATGGGAGTGGAGACAGGAGAGTATTAATTATTTGATTTGGTTGTTATGTTCGATTTCGATTTCGTCTTTATTCTTCTTTTTACTTGGTATTTTCCCACTCTTATTTTTTTAACCCTTTTTGTTTTATTATTTGTTTACTATTTTTTATCTTGATTTTAATAAATTTGGTTGTCCAAGTAAAATTTTTATGCCTCCTTTTTTAACAGTTAGTCATCAACCAAGAAGTTGAGGAATATTTTTAAAATGTTAGATTATATTCATTTTGAAGCTCTGGGTCATCTCTCCCTTCTTCCTCTGTCCTCTCCTCGGTCATCAAGATCTTCTTGCGGTCGTGAAGAGTTACCACCGATCTTCCACTTCCATTTACCTCCGAAAGCTTATTAAGAGGAATTTTTCAGAAATTACAAGCTTAGTTTTCCTTTCCGACTTGATCGAGACTCGAACCCCGAACCATGCGAGTGGCAGCCTGGGTTGATGACCATTAGACCATCTTAATTATACTATTGGAAGGGAAAAAATGGGTATGATGGTAGCTCGCTATCTATTAGCCAAGACTCATGTAATGCAAAATGTGACTGCATGATATAATTGTATTGTTACTATAGTAATAAGTGTTACTTTAACTTAATCTAAACATGAAGTGCGACGTGGGGTGGCGGGGCGAAGCCTCCGCCACACCTAAGTCGCACCACTCATAATATTGACAGATTATTAGTCAATTAGTTAATAAGAATCAAATCATTTAAGAGAATAAAGGGAAACAGAATTTTCGAAAAAAATAATAGTATGTATACTATTTACTATCTACTATTTAACCTTAATTTTCTGTTTCTTTAACGTTTAAAAAAATTCCCGAAGGACATTAGCGAAGGAATCTTGTTGGGTTTATTAAGTTAAATTGTTTCATTGATGTGTTTATTGAATATAAGTATCAGCTCACTCGAAACATTTCTACGTATCAGCCTGACTTTTGAAAGTTTGAAACTTCCAACTAAACTTTTGAAAGTTTGAAAGAAATTCTCATCTACTTATCGAAAATGATCTGCGTTAAAGCTGTTCAAGAAGTATTATTTAATAACACACAGTTTCTTGACTTAAAACTGAAATATCTGACTGGCCTCCTGTAAAACAAAAACTCAATAATTACCCAATGATTATTTGTTTGCGCATCCAGTGTAAACACAAATTAAAAGCTAAGGGTTTTTTCTCAAAATTATACGTTACAATCCAGAATGTCGAAGGTAAACTCATGTATACTTTTATGGGGGTATAGCTCAGTGGTAGAGCATGCGACTGCGGAGCATTCGACTGCAGATCAAAATGTCCACAGTTCAAACCTGGGTGCCCCCTTTGTCAAACGGATGTTCATGGTTGGGATGACAAAATGAAATAACTTGAGGTTTTCTGCACGCTTTCCTGATTGAATGGAAATTTTGATATCATTTATTTAATGATTTACATCGAATATATAGTGACAAAACAATAATCACACCATAGAATTACTACTGTATCTGTAGCAGATTTGCGCACAATATAGAAAGAACCAGCCAGGTACGATTATCTCAGCGAAAAATGTAAAACCCCGGTCGTGTGTACAATTGCAATCAATACTTAAGAGTCTCATGCTGTTTCGACTGAGGTAGCCAGGCTCATAAAAATCAACGTTGTAATGCAATAATATCTAATATGTCATGGTAAAATGCACATGGATTATCGCTCGCACTATGGTGATAACTACATCGGTGGTTATGAGGTTTTACTGCTAAGATACACATAAGTTATATTGCTATATTTTATTTTTTTACTTTTTATGTAATGCGTTCTAGGATGATAGACTGCATAGTTGTAAACTTATCTCTAGTGATGTAACATTACCACTTTGCAGTAATCAAGTCAAAACTACAGCGGTTATTGTTGCGTTAAAAAAGCGCAAGTTTTGACTGCTTTTCGTTTAAATGACACCAGACGGATGGCCAAACAAATACAACTTGTTAGTGGCACCCTTTTAAGTATACAGACTAGCTAGTTAGCGTGTAAGATTCCTACCGCTCTTCTTCCATTATGTTATGTTATGTTATGTATTACATTTATATAGCGCCTTTTCCATAACATGATCAAAGGCGCTTCAGTTTATCGAGATGTATTATACATCATAGTATATTTAACGTCATGATTCTTGACACTATTATCAAGAATCTGTGCTGTGCTGCCATTACAGGCGCGACTAACAATTTGTTTGACGGGTTCAGCTGGGGATCGAAACCAGAGCCTCATTGCCTTTTTCCAGAGCGTTGACGCTCTAGTCCACATCACCCCACATCCCACATTCCATTACACATTTTACATAGCAGTACATCAGTCCAGATATTGGCTATTATCGCAAAAGTAAAACAAGGAATGCAATTCCATACAAGGATTAAAATTGTTTAATTGTTTCCACCCAGGATCGAACTGAGGGCCTTCAGCGTGTAAAACCGACGTGATAACCACTACACTATGGAAGCATTAACTTTATAAAGATGGCAACAAATTTATTTCGCCAAAATCAACATAACATGTTTATGTCCCCCAACGATATAATCAGGATATAGCTGACCAAATGAAGCCACTTGATGAAAAATAGGCATCAATTATCGACATTTCGCTTCGAGAAATATCAGAGAAAAGAAATCCAATTTTTAAAAAAGATCAATCGATTTTTCAGAGTCAGTTACTCTGAATAAAAAGGGAGGGCTAATAGAAATACGGGGTAAAATATAAATATATGGGGGGTATAGCTCAGTGGTAGAGCATTCGACTGCAGATCGAAATGTCCCCGGTTCAACCCTGGATGCCCCCTGTTAAGTTAAACCTAATATAAGGAACGAAATATTATTGGGTTTATTCAGTTAAATTGTATCATTGATGTGTTTATTGAATTTTAAATTAAGCTCACTCGAAATATTTCTACGTATCAGCCTGACTTTTGAAAGTTTGAAAGAAATTCTCATCAACTTATGGAAACTGATCTGCGTTAAAGCTGTTCAAGAAGTATTATTTAATAATAACACACACTTTCTTCACTTCAATAACTGAAATATCTGACTGGCCTCCTGTTCGATAGGTACTCAATAATTAACCAAATGATTCTTTGTTTGCGCATCCTGTGTGAAACACAAATTAAAAGCTAAGGGTTTTTCGCAAAATTAATACGTTACAATCCAGAATGTCAAAGGTAAACTCATGTGGACATTTATGGGGGTATAGCTCAGTGGTAGAACATTCGACTGCAGATCGAAATGTCCCCAGTTCAAACCTGGGTGCCCCCTTGTAAGACGGATGATCATGATTGAGATGATTAAATGAAATAATTTGAGGTTTTCTGCACGCTTTCCTGATTGAATGGAAACTTTTATATCATTTATTTAATGATTTACATCGAATATATAGTGACAAAACAATAATCACACCATAGAATTACTACTGTATTTGTAGCAGATTTGCGCACAATATAGAAAGAACCAGCCAGGTACGATTATCTCAGCGAAAAATGTAAAACCCCGGTCGTGTGTACAATTGCAATCAATACTTAAGAGTCTCATGCTGTTTCGGCTGAGGTAGCCAGACTCATACAAATCAACGTTGTAATGCAAAAATATCTAATATGTCATGGTAAAATGCACATGGATTATCGCTCGCACTATGGTGATAACTACATCGGTGGTTATGAGGTTTTACTGCTAAGATACACATAAGTTATATTGCTATATTTTATTTTTTTACTTTTTTTGTAATGCGTTCTAGGATGATAGACTGCATAGTTGTAAACTAATCTCTAGTGATGTAACATTACCACTTTGCAGTAATCAAGTCAAAACTACAGCGGTTATTGTTGCGTTAAAAAAGCGGAAGTTTTGACTGCTTTTCGTTTAAATGACACCAGACGGATAGCCAAACAAATACAACTTGGTAGGGGCACCCTTTTAAGTATACAGACTAGCTAGTTAGCGTGTAAGATTCCTACCGCTCTTCTTCCATTACACATTTTACATAGCAGTACATCAGTCCAGATATTGGCTATTATCGCAAAAGTAAAACAAGGAATGCAATTCCATACAAGGATTAAAATTGTTTAATTGTTTCCACCCAGGATCGAACTGAGGACCTTCAGCGTGTAAAGCCGACGTGATAACCACTACACTATGGAAACATTAACTTTCTAAAGATGGCAACAAATTTATTTCGCCAAAATCAACATAACATGTTTATGTCCCCCAACGATATAATCAGGATATAGCTGACCAAATGAAGCCACTTGATGAAAAATAGGCATCAATTATCGACATTTCGCTTCGAGAAATATCAGAGAAAAGAAATCCAATTTTTAAAAAAGATCAATCGATTTTTCAGAGTCAGTTACTCTTAATAAAAATGGAGGGCTATTAGAAATACGGGGTAAAATATAAATATATGGGGGGTATAGCTCAGTGGTAGAGCATTCGACTGCAGATCGAAATGTCCCCGGTTCAACCCCGGATGCCCCCTGTTAAGTTAAACCTAATATAAGGAACGAAATATTATTGGGTTTATTCAGTTAAATTGTTTCATTGATGTGTTTATTGAATTTTAAATTAAGCTCACTCGAAATATTTCTACGTATCAGCCTGACTTTTGAAAGTTTGAAAGAAATTCTCATCAACTTCTGGAAACTGATCTGCGTTAAAGCTGTTCAAGAAGTATTATTTAATAATAACACACAGTTTCTTCACTTCAATAACTGAAATATCTGACTGGCCTCCTGTTCGATAGGTACTCAATAATTAACCAAATGATTCTTTGTTTGCGCATCCTGTGTGAAACACAAATTAAAAGCTAAGGGTTTTTCGCAAAATTAATACGTTACAATCCAGAATGTCAAAGGTAAACTCATGTGGACATTTATGGGGGTATAGCTCAGTGGTAGAACATTCGACTGCAGATCGAAATGTCCCCAGTTCAAACCTGGGTGCCCCCTTGTAAGACGGATGATCATGATTGAGATGATTAAATGAAATAATTTGAGGTTTTCTGCACGCTTTCCTGATTGAATGGAAACTTTTATATCATTTATTTAATGATTTACATCGAATATATAGTGACAAAACAATAATCACACCATAGAATTACTACTGTATTTGTAGCAGATTTGCGCACAATATAGAAAGAACCAGCCAGGTACGATTATCTCAGCGAAAAATGTAAAACCCCGGTCGTGTGTACAATTGCAATCAATACTTAAGAGTCTCATGCTGTTTCGGCTGAGGTAGCCAGACTCATACAAATCAACGTTGTAATGCAAAAATATCTAATATGTCATGGTAAAATGCACATGGATTATCGCTCGCACTATGGTGATAACTACATCGGTGGTTATGAGGTTTTACTGCTAAGATACACATAAGTTATATTGCTATATTTTATTTTTTTACTTTTTTTGTAATGCGTTCTAGGATGATAGACTGCATAGTTGTAAACTAATCTCTAGTGATGTAACATTACCACTTTGCAGTAATCAAGTCAAAACTACAGCGGTTATTGTTGCGTTAAAAAAGCGGAAGTTTTGACTGCTTTTCGTTTAAATGACACCAGACGGATAGCCAAACAAATACAACTTGGTAGGGGCACCCTTTTAAGTATACAGACTAGCTAGTTAGCGTGTAAGATTCCTACCGCTCTTCTTCCATTACACATTTTACATAGCAGTACATCAGTCCAGATATTGGCTATTATCGCAAAAGTAAAACAAGGAATGCAATTCCATACAAGGATTAAAATTGTTTAATTGTTTCCACCCAGGATCGAACTGAGGACCTTCAGCGTGTAGAGCCGACGTGATAACCACTACACTATGGAAACATTAACTTTCTAAAGATGGCAACAAATTTATTTCGCCAAAATCAACATAACATGTTTATGTCCCCCAACGATATAATCAGGATATAGCTGACCAAATGAAGCCACTTGATGAAAAATAGGCATCAATTATCGACATTTCGCTTCGAGAAATATCAGAGAAAAGAAATCCAATTTTTAAAAAAGATCAATCGATTTTTCAGAGTCAGTTACTCTTAATAAAAATGGAGGGCTAATAGAAATACGGGGTAAAATATAAATATATGGGGGGTATAGCTCAGTGGTAGAGCATTCGACTGCAGATCGAAATGTCCCCGGTTCAACCCCGGATGCCCCCTGTTAAGTTAAACCTAATATAAGGAACGAAATATTATTGGGTTTATTCAGTTAAATTGTTTCATTGATGTGTTTATTGAATTTAAAAATAAGCTCACTCGAAATATTTCTACGTATCAGCCTGACTTTTGAAAGTTTGAAAGAAATTCTCATCAACTTCTGGAAACTGATCTGCGTTAAAAGCTGTTCAAGAAGTATTATTTAATAACACACAGTTTCTTCACTTCAATAACTGAAATATCTGACTGGCCTCCTGTTCGATAGAAACTCAATAATTAACCAAATGATTCTTTGTTTGCGCATCCTGTGTGAAACACAAATTAAAAGCTAAGGGTTTTTCGCAAAATTAATTTGTTACAATCCAGAATGTCAAAGGTAAACTCATGTGGACATTTATGGGGGTATAGCTCAGTGGTAGAGCATTCGACTGCAGATCGAAATGTCCCCAGATCAAACCTGGGTGCCCTCTTGTAAGACGGATGATCATAATTGAGATGATCAAATGAAATAACTTGAGGTTTTCTGCACGCTTTCCTGATTGAATGGAAACTTTTATATCATTTATTTAATGATTTACATCAAATATATAGTGACAAAACAATAATCACACCATAGAATTACTACTGTATCTGTAGCAGATTTGCGCACAATATAGAAAGAACCAGCCAGGTACGATTATCTCAGCGAAAAATGTAAAACCCCGGTCGTGTGTACAATTGCAATCAATACTTAAGAGTCTCATGCTGTTTCGGCTGAGGTAGCCAGACTCATACAAATCAACGTTGTAATGCAAAAATATCTAATATGTCATGGTAAAATGCACATGGATTATCGCTCGCACTATGGTGATAATTACATCGGTGGTTATGAGGTTTTACTGCTAAGATACACATAAGTTATATTGCTATATTTTATTTTTTTACTTTTTTTGTAATGCGTTCTAGGATGATAGACTGCATAGTTGTAAACTAATCTCTAGTGATGTAACATTACCACTTTGCAGTAATCAAGTCAAAACTACAGCGGTTATTGTTGCGTTAAAAAAGCGGAAGTTTTGACTGCTTTTCGTTTAAATGACACCAGACGGATAGCCAAACAAATACAACTTGGTAGGGGCACCCTTTTAAGTATACAGACTAGCTAGTTAGCGTGTAAGATTCCTACCGCTCTTCTTCCATTACACATTTTACATAGCAGTACATCAGTCCAGATATTGGCTATTATCGCAAAAGTAAAACAAGGAATGCAATTCCATACAAGGATTAAAATTGTTTAATTGTTTCCACCCAGGATCGAACTGAGGACCTTCAGCGTGTAGAGCCGACGTGATAACCACTACACTATGGAAACATTAACTTTCTAAAGATGGCAACAAATTTATTTCGCCAAAATCAACATAACATGTTTATGTCCCCCAACGATATAATCAGGATATAGCTGACCAAATGAAGCCACTTGATGAAAAATAGGCATCAATTATCGACATTTCGCTTCGAGAAATATCAGAGAAAAGAAATCCAATTTTTAAAAAAGATCAATCGATTTTTCAGAGTCAGTTACTCTTAATAAAAATGGAGGGCTAATAGAAATACGGGGTAAAATATAAATATATGGGGGGTATAGCTCAGTGGTAGAGCATTCGACTGCAGATCGGAATGTCCCCGGTTCAACCCCGGATGCCCCCTGTTAAGTTAAACCTAATATAAGGAACGAAATATTATTGGGTTTATTCAGTTAAATTGTTTCATTGATGTGTTTATTGAATTTTAAATTAAGCTCACTCGAAATATTTCTACGTATCAGCCTGACTTTTGAAAGTTTGAAAGAAATTCTCATCAACTTATGGAAACTGATCTGCGTTAAAGCTGTTCAAGAAGTATTATTTAATAATAACACACAGTTTCTTCACTTCAATAACTGAAATATCTGACTGGCCTCCTGTTCGATAGGTACTCAATAATTAACCAAATGATTCTTTGTTTGCGCATCCTGTGTGAAACACAAATTAAAAGCTAAGGGTTTTTCGCAAAATTAATACGTTACAATCCAGAATGTCAAAGGTAAACTCATGTGGACATTTATGGGGGTATAGCTCAGTGGTAGAACATTCGACTGCAGATCGAAATGTCCCCAGTTCAAACCTGGGTGCCCCCTTGTAAGACGGATGATCATGATTGAGATGATTAAATGAAATAATTTGAGGTTTTCTGCACGCTTTCCTGATTGAATGGAAACTTTTATATCATTTATTTAATGATTTACATCGAATATATAGTGACAAAACAATAATCACACCATAGAATTACTACTGTATTTGTAGCAGATTTGCGCACAATATAGAAAGAACCAGCCAGGTACGATTATCTCAGCGAAAAATGTAAAACCCCGGTCGTGTGTACAATTGCAATCAATACTTAAGAGTCTCATGCTGTTTCGGCTGAGGTAGCCAGACTCATACAAATCAACGTTGTAATGCAAAAATATCTAATATGTCATGGTAAAATGCACATGGATTATCGCTCGCACTATGGTGATAACTACATCGGTGGTTATGAGGTTTTACTGCTAAGATACACATAAGTTATATTGCTATATTTTATTTTTTTACTTTTTTTGTAATGCGTTCTAGGATGATAGACTGCATAGTTGTAAACTAATCTCTAGTGATGTAACATTACCACTTTGCAGTAATCAAGTCAAAACTACAGCGGTTATTGTTGCGTTAAAAAAGCGGAAGTTTTGACTGCTTTTCGTTTAAATGACACCAGACGGATAGCCAAACAAATACAACTTGGTAGGGGCACCCTTTTAAGTATACAGACTAGCTAGTTAGCGTGTAAGATTCCTACCGCTCTTCTTCCATTACACATTTTACATAGCAGTACATCAGTCCAGATATTGGCTATTATCGCAAAAGTAAAACAAGGAATGCAATTCCATACAAGGATTAAAATTGTTTAATTGTTTCCACCCAGGATCGAACTGAGGACCTTCAGCGTGTAGAGCCGACGTGATAACCACTACACTATGGAAACATTAACTTTCTAAAGATGGCAACAAATTTATTTCGCCAAAATCAACATAACATGTTTATGTCCCCCAACGATATAATCAGGATATAGCTGACCAAATGAAGCCACTTGATGAAAAATAGGCATCAATTATCGACATTTCGCTTCGAGAAATATCAGAGAAAAGAAATCCAATTTTTAAAAAAGATCAATCGATTTTTCAGAGTCAGTTACTCTTAATAAAAATGGAGGGCTAATAGAAATACGGGGTAAAATATAAATATATGGGGGGTATAGCTCAGTGGTAGAGCATTCGACTGCAGATCGAAATGTCCCCGGTTCAACCCCGGATGCCCCCTGTTAAGTTAAACCTAATATAAGGAACGAAATATTATTGGGTTTATTCAGTTAAATTGTTTCATTGATGTGTTTATTGAATTTAAAAATAAGCTCACTCGAAATATTTCTACGTATCAGCCTGACTTTTGAAAGTTTGAAAGAAATTCTCATCAACTTCTGGAAACTGATCTGCGTTAAAAGCTGTTCAAGAAGTATTATTTAATAACACACAGTTTCTTCACTTCAATAACTGAAATATCTGACTGGCCTCCTGTTCGATAGAAACTCAATAATTAACCAAATGATTCTTTGTTTGCGCATCCTGTGTGAAACACAAATTAAAAGCTAAGGGTTTTTCGCAAAATTAATTTGTTACAATCCAGAATGTCAAAGGTAAACTCATGTGGACATTTATGGGGGTATAGCTCAGTGGTAGAGCATTCGACTGCAGATCGAAATGTCCCCAGATCAAACCTGGGTGCCCTCTTGTAAGACGGATGATCATAATTGAGATGATCAAATGAAATAACTTGAGGTTTTCTGCACGCTTTCCTGATTGAATGGAAACTTTTATATCATTTATTTAATGATTTACATCAAATATATAGTGACAAAACAATAATCACACCATAGAATTACTACTGTATCTGTAGCAGATTTGCGCACAATATAGAAAAAACCAGCCAGGTACGATTATCTCAGCGAAAAATGTAAAACCCCGGTCGTGTGTACAATTGCAATCAATACTTAAGAGTCTCATGCTGTTTCGACTGAGGTAGCCAGGCTCCTACAAATCAACGTTGTAATGCAATAATATCTAACATGTCATGGTAAAATGCACATGGATTATCGCTCGCACTATGGTGATAACTACATCGGTGGTTATGAGGTTTTACTGCTAAGATACACATATGTTATATTGCTATATTTTATTTTTTTACTTTTTATGTAATGCGTTCTAGGATGATAGACTGCATAGTTGTAAACTTATCTCTAGTGATGTAACATTACCACTTTGCAGTAATCAAGTCAAAACTACAGCGGTTATTGTTGCGTTAAAAAAGCGGAAGTTTTGACTGCTTTTCGTTTAAATGACACCAGACGGATAGCCAAACAAATACAACTTGGTAGTGGCACCCTTTTAAGTATACAGACTAGCTAGTTAGCGTGATTGGCGGAGATATAGGACCGGTCGAAATAGGCCCCGACGAAATAGGCCCGGCAAATAGGACCGGTCGAAATAGGACCCTACGAAATAGGCCCACTTTTAAAATATTTTTAAAGCGGTCCTATTTCTCCGTCAAAGTGGGCCTATTTCTCCCAATTATTTCTAAGTTCCATAAGGTACTCTGAAATATTTTCAAAAAATATTCGACCTTCTCCACATGAGCGAGAAGGCGGAATATTCAACGAAGGATCCGCCACCGCTTATATTCATTGCCGTAGCTCAAACCACGATGAGTGAATTCACACATTGCCGTTTCGTTTTTCACATGTTAGGTAGCTGATTTCCGTCTTTATTTTTTTATGAACGTATTCCCCTTGATCTTAACTGTAAAATTCATTTTTTACAAACGTCGTTTTCACTTATTAACTATCGCTAATTTAAAAAAATGAACAAATTTTCGTGTTTTCTTCGCCATTTATTTGTTCCGTAGCTCGATCCCCCCTTCAGCGGCTCAGCCTTGAACGCGTCTCTCCCCTTCAGCGGCTCAGCCTTGAACGCGTCTATCCCCCCTCTACCTATGCCAGTACTCAGGTGAAGTAGGAAATGAACATGTTTGATGAAATAAATCTTACGGATTGATTTCAAACATATCCATAACAATTTCATGTTTTTTTTAAAGCAACAAACGCATATCACTTTTAAGTTTCTTGTTTTATGGGGCTGACGCGAGGTGCTGCTCAAGCCGGCCAGAAGGGTGGTCGAGCGGGGGAGGCTGCACGCACTCATGGGAGAGGGGTGAGTGAAGGGGGGTTTACCTGGGCCATACCATACAGTCCCATCTTTTCCCTTCTACGTACATGTCAACGGATGGTCTAGTGGTTAGCAACTCGGGGTAATAATCTTAAGTGCCGGTGTTCGAATCTCGGCCATGTCGATTAAGATTTTTATTTACAAAATATTTTAGAAAAATTAATAGCTCAACAGCATAAAGCGGTGTGGAACTATCCTGGCGAAATTGATCGTTTTTTGTTTTTTTAATTGATGATATATACATTAATTGATTTAATATACAGCACGAAAAGGAAATTTCTATTATAGTCTGGGAGCTGGGCCCCCAAAAAATGATTTTTGTTTAGCAAAAGGTTTGAGGCTAAAATGTGGTTAGGGGGGGTATGACACACACGAAAAGCCATGTCTGTCGACTGGCGGCCGGGGCGTTCAAGCGTGACGCGATCCCGAAGTCGGCGGGAATGGTAAAAAAAATGACTTTTGTTTAGCAAGCCCAAATTTTTGTAGGAAGCAAGCTAACATTATGTCGATCAATAATCCCGGTAGACAGACGTCGATATCTGAGCCCTTGGGGGCAACAGACGTCGGTGTGTAACGGCTTTTCACGAACTGTCAGTCGTTATTTGATACTGGCAACGCTGTTTCGGATACCGGCAATACTGTATCCAAGGCGCTTATTTTGAAATAACTGGCGTTTCTTGGGGAATATAATGACTAGGAATTCATTAAAACTGGTTATTTAACACTTATAACGACTTATAAATCAATTCAGTAATTGAATTATAAGTTTAATTAATAATTAGCTGCCAAGGCAGCATAAAAACAATATGGTGGCAGCTTTTTTAACGTCCAACGACGGACCGATCAGACTCTATCCTCACTCCGTCGACCGAAATGATCTCCCATTTTCGTTTTCTCTCTCTTCACACGCGCACACAAGAAAATGTCGAAAAAGAATTTTCCCCTTTGTCCGGCATCACCAATTCCCGTCAGTTTGCATCGCCAGAGTGTCTCTGTAAATAGTCAATTTCTCATCATATCCCAAACGAAACAATTATTTAACTTAATTATCCCTCATTTATTTCTCGCCCTCTTTATCTGCTCTGTGTGTGTGTGTGTAACTGATGCTGTGTGAGCAAGTGCAAGTGTGATTGAGTGCCAAGGGAATTCCATATTCAATTGCTGTCGTGGGTTCTAGGGTTCGAAAGTGACTAGGTGCTGAGGTTTACGTTCGGTTTACGTTTGCAGTTTTTTTTTATTTCACGCCGGAATTTTTGGTTTGTATTCTGAACGGCGAAAGAAAAAAGGCCAGCTGATGCCTTGGAACAGATGCGCATTGGTCAGAGAGGACAGTTGGTATGCTGCTGCCCCATCTCGTTTCACTCTTAAGTTCTGGCGGTTGCTGGACTTGTCTATCACATCCGGCAGCATCCAAGAGACGACGACTGTGATCCGATCCGGTGCCAATCGACACGTATCTAACAAACAAGAAAAAGGAGAAGATTTGCGCTGTCTGCCGTGCGTGCGTTTGTGTTTATGTGTGCTTTTCTTTTTATTTGTTCGATGTTTTTCATTCAACCCGCTTTTTTTTGTGATGCTGTCATTTCTTGTCACGGCCATTGAGACGATGACGATGGGACTGCTAACCGTCTGGGAAAGTGTGAGGCGTTATCAGGGGCGTCCGCAGCGGTGACGGCGGGAACGGGATCGTATAAAATCCAGTCCCGGCCAATGCTAGGAACGAGTGAACGACCCACCAGCAGCTGTTGCGCTCGTCGTCAACTGGACTATGCGCAATAGCAACAACAATTGGCAGGAAATTTATATCGCGGATTTTTTGGCGCTGAGAGAACACGAGATCGAACCCCATCAGATGATATTAGAAAGAAACAGAATGAAGAAAGAAAGGCTGTACAGGAAATTCCGCCGAGAATAATTCCTTTCAGAGACGATTCCCTTCAGAGTCGTCGGTCAATTCGACCGGTTTGTATTTTCTCGGGGGCCAATAAAAAATAACCATTTCATTTTTTAAATTATTCGATCTATCTTATCTCTTTTTCCCTATATCCCTTGTCGATGTGTCTAGTAGTAATAATACCTTGCGCAATAATAAAAAAAAGAAGAGCCAGCCAGCCAACGTTGCTGGTTGGATTATTGTTATTAGATGGATGCTGCAACAAAATAAGCGTTTGCAACCTTTGGCACCCGTTTCCGGTCTGATTTGATCGCGCGCCACTCGCAAATCTGACAATTAAGAACGATGACACATCAACTCGTTTAGTACCACACTGTCGGTCCGCTTGTCCCTTCCAATTGCCAACTTACCAATAGACCAGCATGTAGTCCTCCTCCTCTTTCCTATTTTGCGAGCTTTGAGAATTCAGAGAGACGGACAAAATGAGCCCGGCCATAATATTACAGTAGCACAGCAGAGATCCGGTCGGGATATATATTGAAAAAAAAAGAGGTTTCCCTTATAATCTTTAGATATTTATTCCCAGCGACTATGTGGACGTCTCCAGATAAAAAAAAAATTATAAAAAAGATCATTTCGGTCGACGGAGTGAGGATAGAGTCTGATCGGTCCGTCGTTGGACGTTAAAAAAGCTGCCACCATATTGTTTTTATGCTGCCTTGGCAGCTAATTATTAATTAAACTTATAATTCAATTACTGAATTGATTTATAAGTCGTTATAAGTGTTAAATAACCAGTTTTAATGAATTCCTAGTCATTATATTCCCCAAGAAACGCCAGTTATTTCAAAATAAGCGCCTTGGATACAGTATTGCCGGTATCCGAAACAGCGTTGCCAGTATCAAATAACGACTGACAGTTCGTGAAAAGCCGTTACACACCGACGTCTGTTGCCCCCAAGGGCTCAGATATCGACGTCTGTCTACCGGGATTATTGATCGACATAATGTTAGCTTGCTTCCTACAAAAATTTGGGCTTGCTAAACAAAAGTCATTTTTTTTACCATTCCCGCCGACTTCGGGATCGCGTCACGCTTGAACGCCCCGGCCGCCAGTCGACAGACATGGCTTTTCGTGTGTGTCATACCCCCCCTAACCACATTTTAGCCTCAAACCTTTTGCTAAACAAAAATCATTTTTTGGGGGCCCAGCTCCCAGACTATAATAGAAATTTCCTTTTCGTGCTGTATATTAAATCAATTAATGTATATATCATCAATTAAAAAAACAAAAAACGATCAATTTCGCCAGGATAGTTCCACACCGCTTTATGCTGTTGAGCTATTAATTTTTCTAAAATATTTTGTAAATAAAAATCTTAATCGACATGGCCGAGATTCGAACACCGGCACTTAAGATTATTACCCCGAGTTGCTAACCACTAGACCATCCGTTGACATGTACGTAGAAGGGAAAAGATGGGACTGTATGGTATGGCCCAGGTAAACCCCCCTTCACTCACCCCTCTCCCATGAGTGCGTGCAGCCTCCCCCGCTCGACCACCCTTCTGGCCGGCTTGAGCAGCACCTCGCGTCAGCCCCATAAAACAAGAAACTTAAAAGTGATATGCGTTTGTTGCTTTAAAAAAAACATGAAATTGTTATGGATATGTTTGAAATCAATCCGTAAGATTTATTTCATCAAACATGTTCATTTCCTACTTCACCTGAGTACTGGCATAGGTAGAGGGGGGATAGACGCGTTCAAGGCTGAGCCGCTGAAGGGGAGAGACGCGTTCAAGGCTGAGCCGCTGAAGGGGGGATCGAGCTACGGAACAAATAAATGGCGAAGAAAACACGAAAATTTGTTCATTTTTTTAAATTAGCGATAGTTAATAAGTGAAAACGACGTTTGTAAAAAATGAATTTTACAGTTAAGATCAAGGGGAATACGTTCATAAAAAAATAAAGACGGAAATCAGCTACCTAACATGTGAAAAACGAAACGGCAATGTGTGAATTCACTCATCGTGGTTTGAGCTACGGCAATGAATATAAGCGGTGGCGGATCCTTCGTTGAATATTCCGCCTTCTCGCTCTGTGGAGAAGGTCGAATATTTTTTGAAAATATTTCAGAGTACCTTATGGAACTTAGAAATAATTGGGAGAAATAGGCCCACTTTGACGGAGAAATAGGACCGCTTTAAAAATATTTTAAAAGTGGGCCTATTTCGTAGGGTCCTATTTCGACCGGTCCTATTTGCCGGGCCTATTTCGTCGGGGCCTATTTCGACCGGTCCTATATCTCCGGCTTCCGTTAGCGTGTAAGATTCCTACCGCTCTTCTTCCATTACACATTTTACATAGCAGTACATCAGTCCAGATATTGGCTATTATCGCAAAAGTAAAACAAGGAATGCAATTCCATACAAGGATTAAAATTGTTTAATTGTTTCCACCAAGAATCGAACTGAGGACCTTCAGCGTGTAGAGCCGACGTGATAACCACTACACTATGGAAACATTAACTTTCTAAAGATGGCAACAAATTTATTTCGCCAAAATCAACATAACATGTTTATGTCCCCCAACGATATAATCAGGATATAGCTGACCAAATGAAGCCACTTGATGAAAAATAGGCATCAATTATCGACATTTCGCTTCGAGAAATATCAGAGAAAAGAAATCAAATTTTAAAAAAAGATCAATCGATTTTTCAGAGTCAGTTACTCTTAATAAAAATGGAGGGCTAATAGAAATACGGGGTAAAATATAAATATATAGGGGGTATAGCTCAGTGGTAGAGCATTCGACTGCAGATCGAAATGTCCCCGGTTCAACCCCGGATGCCCCCTGTTAAGTTAAACCTAATATAAGGAACGAAATACTATTGGGTTTATTCAGTTAAATTGTTTCATTGATGTGTTTATTGAATTTAAAAATAAGCTCACTCGATATATTTCTACGTATCAGCCTGACTTTTGAAGTTTGAAAGAAATTCTCATCAACTTCTGGAAACTGATCTGCGTTAAAAGCTGTTCAAGAAGTATTATTTAATAACACACAGTTTCTTCACTTCAATAACTGAAATATCTGACTGGCCTCCTGTTCGATAGAAACTCAATAATTAACCAAATGATTCTTTGTTTGCGCATCCTGTGTGAAACACAAATTAAAAGCTAAGGGTTTTTTGCAAAATTTATACGTTACAATCCAGAATGTCAAAGGTTAACTCATGTGGACATTTATGGGGGTATAGCTCAGTGGTAGAGCATTCGACTGCAGATCGAAATGTCCCTAGTTCAAACCTGGGTGCCACCTTGTAAGACGGATGATCATAATTGAGATGATCAAATGAAATAACTTGAGGTTTTCTGCACGCTTTCCTGATTGAATGGAAACTTTTATATCATTTATTTAATGATTTACATCAAATATATAGTGACAAAACAATAATCACACCATAGAATTACTACTGTATCTGTAGCAGATTTGCGCACAATATAGAAAGAACCAGCCAGATACGATTATCTCAGCGAAAAATGTAAAACCTCGGTCGTGTGTACAATTGCAATCAATACTTAAGAGTCTCATGCTGTTTCGACTGAGGTAGCCAGGCTCCTACAAATCAACGTTGTAATGCAATAATATCTAACATGTCATGGTAAAATGCACATGGATTATCGCTCGCACTATGGTGATAACTACATCGGTGGTTATGAGGTTTTACTGCTAAGATACACATAAGTTATATTGCTATATTTTATTTTTTTACTTTTTATGTAATGCGTTCTAGGATGATAGACTGCATAGTTGTAAACTTATCTCTAGCGATGTAACATTACCACTTTGCAGTAATCAAGTCAAAACTACAGCGGTTATTGTTGCGTTAAAAAAGCGGAAGTTTTGACTGCTTTTCGTTTAAATGACACCAGACGGATAGCCAAACAAATACAACTTGGTAGTGGCACCCTTTTAAGTATACAGACTAGCTAGTTAGCGTGTAAGATTCCTACCGCTCTTCTTCCATTACACATTTTACATAGCAGTACATCAGTCCAGATATTGGCTATTATCGCAAAAGTAAAACAAGGAATGCAATTCCATACAAGGATTAAAATTGTTTAATTGTTTCCACCAAGAATCGAACTGAGGACCTTCAGCGTGTAGAGCCGACGTGATAACCACTACACTATGGAAACATTAACTTTCTAAAGATGGCAACAAATTTATTTCGCCAAAATCAACATAACATGTTTATGTCCCCCAACGATATAATCAGGATATAGCTGACCAAATGAAGCCACTTGATGAAAAATAGGCATCAATTATCGACATTTCGCTTCGAGAAATATCAGAGAAAAGAAATCCAATTTTTAAAAAAGATCAATCGATTTTTCAGAGTCAGTTACTCTTAATAAAAATGGAGGGCTAATAGAAATACGGGGTAAAATATAAATATATAGGGGGTATAGCTCAGTGGTAGAGCATTCGACTGCAGATCGAAATGTCCCCGGTTCAACCCCGGATGCCCCCTGTTAAGTTAAACCTAATATAAGGAACGAAATACTATTGGGTTTATTCAGTTAAATTGTTTCATTGATGTGTTTATTGAATTTAAAAATAAGCTCACTCGATATATTTCTACGTATCAGCCTGACTTTTGAAGTTTGAAAGAAATTCTCATCAACTTCTGGAAACTGATCTGCGTTAAAAGCTGTTCAAGAAGTATTATTTAATAACACACAGTTTCTTCACTTCAATAACTGAAATATCTGACTGGCCTCCTGTTCGATAGAAACTCAATAATTAACCAAATGATTCTTTGTTTGCGCATCCTGTGTGAAACACAAATTAAAAGCTAAGGGTTTTTTGCAAAATTTATACGTTACAATCCAGAATGTCAAAGGTTAACTCATGTGGACATTTATGGGGGTATAGCTCAGTGGTAGAGCATTCGACTGCAGATCGAAATGTCCCTAGTTCAAACCTGGGTGCCACCTTGTAAGACGGATGATCATAATTGAGATGATCAAATGAAATAACTTGAGGTTTTCTGCACGCTTTCCTGATTGAATGGAAACTTTTATATCATTTATTTAATGATTTACATCAAATATATAGTGACAAAACAATAATCACACCATAGAATTACTACTGTATCTGTAGCAGATTTGCGCACAATATAGAAAGAACCAGCCAGATACGATTATCTCAGCGAAAAATGTAAAACCTCGGTCGTGTGTACAATTGCAATCAATACTTAAGAGTCTCATGCTGTTTCGACTGAGGTAGCCAGGCTCCTACAAATCAACGTTGTAATGCAATAATATCTAACATGTCATGGTAAAATGCACATGGATTATCGCTCGCACTATGGTGATAACTACATCGGTGGTTATGAGGTTTTACTGCTAAGATACACATAAGTTATATTGCTATATTTTATTTTTTTACTTTTTATGTAATGCGTTCTAGGATGATAGACTGCATAGTTGTAAACTTATCTCTAGCGATGTAACATTACCACTTTGCAGTAATCAAGTCAAAACTACAGCGGTTATTGTTGCGTTAAAAAAGCGGAAGTTTTGACTGCTTTTCGTTTAAATGACACCAGACGGATAGCCAAACAAATACAACTTGGTAGTGGCACCCTTTTAAGTATACAGACTAGCTAGTTAGCGTGTAAGATTCCTACCGCTCTTCTTCCATTACACATTTTACATAGCAGTACATCAGTCCAGATATTGGCTATTATCGCAAAAGTAAAACAAGGAATGCAATTCCATACAAGGATTAAAATTGTTTAATTGTTTCCACCCAGGATCGAACTGAGGACCTTCAGCGTGTAAAGCCGACGTGATAACCACTACACTATGGAAACATTAATTTTATAAAGATGGCAACAAATTTATTTCGCCAAAATCAACATAACATGTTTATGTCCCCCAACGATATAATCAGGATATAGCTGACCAAATGAAGCCACTTGATGAAAAATAGGCATCAATTATCGACATTTCGCTTCGAGAAATATCAGAGAAAAGAAATCCAATTTTTAAAAAAGATCAATCGATTTTTCAGAGTCAGTTACTCTTAATAAAAATGGAGGGCTAATAGAAATACGGGGTAAAATATAAATATATGGGGGGTATAGCTCAGTGGTAGAGCATTCGACTGCAGATCGAAATGTCCCCGGTTCAACCCCGGATGCCCCCTGTTAAGTTAAACCTAATATAAGGAACGAAATATTATTGGGTTTATTCAGTTAAATTGTTTCATTGATGTGTTTATTGAATTTAAAAATAAGCTCACTCGAAATATTTCTACGTATCAGCCTGACTTTTGAAAGTTTGAAAGAAATTCTCATCAACTTCTGGAAACTGATCTGCGTTAAAAGCTGTTCAAGAAGTATTATTTAATAACACACAGTTTCTTCACTTCAATAACTGAAATATCTGACTGGCCTCCTGTTCGATAGAAACTCAATAATTAACCAAATGATTCTTTGTTTGTGCATCCTGTGTGAAACACAAATTAAAAGCTAAGGGTTTTTCGCAAAATTATTACGTTACAATCCAGAATGTCAAAGGTAAACTCATGTGGACATTTATGGGGGTATAGCTCAGTGGTAGAGCATTCGACTGCAGATCGAAATGTCCCCAGTTCAAACCTGGGTGCCTCCTTGTAAGACGGATGATCATGATTGAGATGATCAAATGAAATAACTTGAAGTTTTCTGCACGCTTTCCTGATTGAATGGAAACTTTTATATCATTTATTTAATGATTTACATAAAATATATAGTGACAAAACAATAATCACACCATAGAATTACTACTGTATCTGTAGCAGATTTGCGCACAATATAGAAAGAACCAGCCAGGTACGATTATCTCAGCGAAAAATGTAAAACCCCGGTCGTGTGTACAATTGCAATCAATACTTAAGAGTCTCATGCTGTTTCGACTGAGGTAGCCAGACTCATACAAATCAACATTGTAATGCAATAGTATCTAATATGTCATGGTAAAATGCACATGGATTATCGCTCGCACTATGGTGATAACTACATCGGTGGTTATGAGGTTTTACTGCTAATATACACATAAGTTATATTGCTATATTTTATTTTTTTACTTTTTATGTAATGCGTTCTAGGATGATAGACTGCATAGTTGTAAACTTATCTCTAGTGATGTAACATTACCACTTTGCAGTAATCAAGTCAAAACTACAGCGGTTATTGTTGCGTTAAAAAAGCGCAAGTTTTGACTGCTTTTCGTTTAAATGACACCAGACGGATAGCCAAACAAATACAACTTGGTAGTGGCACCCTTTTAAGTATACAGACTAGCTAGTTAGCGTGTAAGATTCCTACCGCTCTTCTTCCATTACACATTTTACATAGCAGTACATCAGTCCAGATATTGGCTATTATCGCAAAATGGATTATCGCTCGCACTATGGTGATAACTACATCGGTGGTTATGAGGTTTTACTGCTAATATATACATAAGTTATATTGCTATATTTTATTTTTTTACTTTTTATGTAATGCGTTCTAGGATGATAGACTGCATAGTTGTAAACTTATCTCTAGTGATGTAACATTACCACTTTGCAGTAATCAAGTCAAAACTACAGCGGTTATTGTTGCGTTAAAAAAGCGCAAGTTTTGACTGCTTTTCGTTTAAATGACACCAGACGGATAGCCAAATGGTAGTGGCACCCTTTTAAGTATACAGACTAGCTAGTTAGCGTGTAAGATTCCTACCGCTCTTCTTCCATTACACATTTTACATAGCAGTACATCAGTCCAGATATTGGCTATTATCGCAAAAGTAAAACAAGGAATGCAATTCCATACAAGGATTAAAATTGTTTAATTGTTTCCACCCAGGATCGAACTGAGGACCTTCAGCGTGTAAAGCCGACGTGATAACCACTACACTATGGAAACATTAACTTTATAAAGATGGCAACAAATTTATTTCGCCAAAATCAACATAACATGTTTATGTCCCCCAACGATATAATCAGGATATAGCTGACCAAATGAAGCCACTTGATGAAAAATAGGCATCAATTATCGACATTTCGCTTCGAGAAATATCAGAGAAAAGAAATCAAATTTTTAAAAAAGATCAATCGATTTTTCAGAGTCAGTTACTCTTAATAAAAATGGAGGGCTAATAGAAATACGGGGTAAAATATAAATATATGGGGGGTATAGCTCAGTGGTAGAGCATTCGACTGCAGATCGAAATGTCCCCGGTTCAACCCCGGATGCCCCCTGTTAAGTTAAACCTAATATATAAGGAACGAAATATTATTGGGTTTATTCAGTTAAATTGTTTCATTGATGTGTTTATTGAATTTAAAAATAAGCTCACTCGAAATATTTCTACGTATCAGCCTGACTTTTGAAAGTTTGAAAGAAATTCTCATCAACTTATGGAAACTGATCTGCGTTAAAAGCTGTTCAAGAAGTATTATTTAATAACACACAGTTTCTTCACTTCAATAACTGAAATATCTGACTGGCCTCCTGTTCGATAGAAACTCAATAATTAACCAAATGATTCTTTGTTTGCGCATCCTGTGTGAAACACAAATTAAAAGCTAAGGGTTTTTCGCAAAATTATTACGTTACAATCCAGAATGTCAAAGGTAAACTCATGTGGACATTTATGGGGGTATAGCTCAGTGGTAGAGCATTCGACTGCAGATCGAAATGTCCCCAGTTCAAACCTGGGTGCCCCCTTGTAAGACGGATGATCATGATTTAGATGATCAAATGAAATAATTTGAAGTTTTCTGCACGCTTTCCTGATTGAATGGAAACTTTTATATCATTTATTTAATGATTTACATCAAATATATAGTGACAAAACAATAATCACACCATAGAATTACTACTGTATCTGTAGCAGATTTGCGCACAATATAGAAAAAAAAAGCCAGGTACGATTATCTCAGCGAAAAATGTAAAACCCCGGTCGTGTGTACAATTGCAATCAATACTTAAGAGTCTCATGCTGTTTCGACTGAGGTAGCCAGACTCATACAAATCAACGTTGTAATGCAATAGTATCTAATATGTCATGGTAAAATGCACATGGATTATCGCTCGCACTATGGTGATAACTACATCGGTGGTTATGAGGTTTTACTGCTAAGATAAATAAAAGTTATATTGCTATATTTTATTTGTTTACTTTTTATGTAATGCGTGCTAGGATGATAGACTGCATAGTTGTAAACTTATCTCTAGTGATGTAACATTACCACTTTGCAGTAATCAAGTCAAAACTACAGCGGTTATTGTTGCGTTAAAAAAGCGCAAGTTTTGACTGCTTTTCGTTTAAATGACACCAGACGGATAGCCAAACAAATACAACTTGGTAGTGGCACCCTTTTAAGTATACAGACTAGCTAGTTAGCGTGTAAGATTCCTACCGCTCTTCTTCCATTACACATTTTACATAGCAGTACATCAGTCCAGATATTGGCTATTATCGCAAAATGGATTATCGCTCGCACTATGGTGATAACTACATCGGTGGTTATGAGGTTTTACTGCTAATATACACATAAGTTATATTGCTATATTTTATTTTTTTACTTTTTATGTAATGCGTTCTAGGATGATAGACTGCATAGTTGTAAACTTATCTCTAGTGATGTAACATTACCACTTTGCAGTAATCAAGTCAAAACTACAGCGGTTATTGTTGCGTTAAAAAAGCGCAAGTTTTGACTGCTTTTCGTTTAAATGACACCAGACGGATAGCCAAACAAATACAACTTGGTAGTGGCACCCTTTTAAGTATACAGACTAGCTAGTTAGCGTGTAAGATTCCTACCGCTCTTCTTCCATTACACATTTTACATAGCAGTACATCAGTCCAGATATTGGCTATTATCGCAAAAGTAAAACAAGGAATGCAATTCCATACAAGGATTAAAATTGTTTAATTGTTTCCACCCAGGATCGAACTGAGGACCTTCAGCGTGTAAGGCCGACGTGATAACCACTACACTATGGAAACATTAACTTTCTAAAGATGGCAACAAATTTATTTCGCCAAAATCAACATAACATGTTTTTGTCCCCCAACGATATAATCAGGATATAGCTGACCAAATGAAGCCACTTGATGAAAAATAGGCATCAATTATCGACATTTCGCTTCGAGAAATATCAGAGAAAAGAAATCCAATTTTTAAAAAAGATCAATCGATTTTTCAGAGTCAGTTACTCTTAATAAAAATGGAGGGCTAATAGAAATACGGGGTAAAATATTAATATATGGGTGGTATAGCTCACTGGTAGAGCATTCGACTGCAGATCGAAATGTCCCCGGTTCAACCCCGGATGCCCCCTGTTAAGTTAAACCTAATATAAGGAACGAAATATTGTTGGGTTTATTCAGTTAAATTGTTTCATTGATGTGTTTATTGAATTTAAAAATAAGCTCACTCGAAATATTTCTACGTATCAGCCTGACTTTTGAAAGTTTGAAAGAAATTCTCATCAACTTCTGGAAACTGATCTGCGTTAAAAGCTGTTCAAGAAGTATTATTTAATAACACACAGTTTCTTCACTTCAATAACTGAAATATCTGACTGGCCTCCTGTTCGATAGAAACTCAATAATTAACCAAATGATTCTTTGTTTGCGCATCCTGTGTGAAACACAAATTAAAAGCTAAGGGTTTTTCGCAAAATTATTACGTTACAATCCAGAATGTCAAAGGTAAACTCATGTGGACATTTATGGGGGTATAGCTCAGTGGTAGAGCATTCGACTGCAGATCGAAATGTCCCCAGTTCAAACCTGGGTGCCCCCTTGTAAGACGGATGATCATGATTGAGATGATCAAATGAAATAACTTGAAGTTTTCTGCACGCTTTCCTGATTGAATGGAAACTTTTATATCATTTATTTAATGATTTACATCAAATATATAGTGACAAAACAATAATCACACCATAGAATTACTACTGTATCTGTAGCAGATTTGCGCACAATATAGAAAAAACCAGCCAGGTACGATTATCTCAGCGAAAAATGTAAAACCCCGGTCGTGTGTACAATTGCAATCAATACTTAAGAGTCTCATGCTGTTTCGACTGAGGTAGCCAGACTCATACAAATCAACGTTGTAATGCAATAGTATCTAATATGTCATGGTAAAATGCACATGGATTATCGCTCGCACTATGGTGATAACTACATCGGTGGTTATGAGGTTTTACTGCTAATATACACATAAGTTATATTGCTATATTTTATTTTTTTACTTTTTATGTAATGCGTTCTAGGATGATAGACTGCATAGTTGTAAACTTATCTCTAGTGATGTAACATTACCACTTTGCAGTAATCAAGTCAAAACTACAGCGGTTATTGTTGCGTTAAAAAAGCGGAAGTTTTGACTGCTTTTCGTTTAAATGACACCAGACGGATAGCCAAACAAATACAACTTGGTAGTGGCACCCTTTTAAGTATACAGACTAGCTAGTTAGCGTGTAAGATTCCTACCGCTCTTCTTCCATTACACATTTTACATAGCAGTACATCAGTCCAGATATTGGCTATTATCGCAAAAGTAAAACAAGGAATGCAATTCCATACAAGGATTAAAATTGTTTAATTGTTTCCACCCAGGATCGAACTGAGGACCTTCAGCGTGTAAAGCCGACGTGATAACCACTACACTATGGAAACATTAACTTTATAAAGATGGCAACAAATTTATTTCGCCAAAATCAACATAACATGTTTATGTCCCCCAACGATATAATCAGGATATAGCTGACCAAATGAAGCCACTTGATGAAAAATAGGCATCAATTATCGACATTTCACTTCGAGAAATATCAGAGAAAAGAAATCCAATTTTTAAAAAAGATCAATCGATTTTTCAGAGTCAGTTACTCTTAATAAAAATGGAGGGCTAATAGAAATACGGGGTAAAATATAAATATATGGGGGGTATAGCTCAGTGGTAGAGCATTCGACTGCAGATCGAAATGTCCCCGGTTCAACCCCGGATGCCCCCTGTTAAGTTAAACCAAATATAAGGAACGAAATATTATTGGGTTTATTCAGTTAAATTGTTTCATTGATGTGTTTATTGAATTTAAAAATAAGCTCACTCGAAATATTTCTACGTATCAGCCTGACTTTTGAAAGTTTGAAAGAAATTCTCATCAACTTCTGGAAACTGATCTGCGTTAAAAGCTGTTCAAGAAGTATTATTTAATAACACACAGTTTCTTCACTTCAATAACTGAAATATCTGACTGGCCTCCTGTTCGATAGAAACTCAATAATTAACCAAATGATTCTTTGTTTGCGCATCCTGTGTGAAACACAAATTAAAAGCTAAGGGTTTTTCGCAAAATTATTACGTTACAATCCAGAATGTCAAAGGTAAACTCATGTGGACATTTATGGGGGTATAGCTCAGTGGTAGAGCATTCGACTGCAGATCGAAATGTCCCCAGTTCAAACCTGGGTGCCCCCTTGTAAGACGGATGATCATGATTTAGATGATCAAATGAAATAACTTGAAGTTTTCTGCACGCTTTCCTGATTGAATGGAAACTTTTATATCATTTATTTAATGATTTACATCGAATATATAGTGACAAAACAATAATCACACCATAGAATTACTACTGTATCTGTAGCAGATTTGCGCACAATATAGAAAGAACCAGCCAGGTACGATTATCTCAGCGAAAAATGTAAAACCCCGGTCGTGTGTACAATTGCAATCAATACTTAAGAGTCTCATGCTGTTTCGGCTGAGGTAGCCAGACTCATACAAATCAACGTTGTAATGCCAAAATATCTAATATGTCATGGTAAAATGCACATGGATTATCGCTCGCACTATGGTGATAACTACATCGGTGGTTATGAGGTTTTACTGCTAAGATACACATAAGTTATATTGCTATATTTTATTTTTTTACTTTTTTTGTAATGCGTTCTAGGATGATAGACTGCATAGTTGTAAACTAATCTCTAGTGATGTAACATTACCACTTTGCAGTAATCAAGTCAAAACTACAGCGGTTATTGTTGCGTTAAAAAAGCGGAAGTTTTGACTGCTTTTCGTTTAAATGACACCAGACGGATAGCCAAACAAATACAACTTTGTAGTGGCACCCTTTTAAGTATACAGACTAGCTAGTTAGCGTGTAAGATTCCTACCGCTCTTCTTCCATTACACATTTTACATAGCAGTACATCAGTCCAGATATTGGCTATTATCGCAAAAGTAAAACAAGGAATGCAATTCCATACAAGGATTAAAATTGTTTAATTGTTTCCACCCAGGATCGAACTGAGGACCTTCAGCGTGTAGAGCCGACGTGATAACCACTACACTATGGAAACATTAACTTTCTAAAGATGGCAACAAATTTATTTCGCCAAAATCAACATAACATGTTTATGTCCCCCAACGATATAATCAGGATATAGCTGACCAAATGAAGCCACTTGATGAAAAATAGGCATCAATTATCGACATTTCGCTTCGAGAAATATCAGAGAAAAGAAATCCAATTTTTAAAAAAGATCAATCGATTTTTCAGAGTCAGTTACTCTTAATAAAAATGGAGGGCTAATAGAAATACGGGGTAAAATATAAATATATGGGGGGTATAGCTCAGTGGTAGAGCATTCGACTGCAGATCGAAATGTCCCCGGTTCAACCCCGGATGCCCCCTGTTAAGTTAAACCTAATATAAGGAACGAAATATTATTGGGTTTATTCAGTTAAATTGTTTCATTGATGTGTTTATTGAATTTAAAAATAAGCTCACTCGAAATATTTCTACGTATCAGCCTGACTTTTGAAAGTTTGAAAGAAATTCTCATCAACTTCTGGAAACTGATCTGCGTTAAAAGCTGTTCAAGAAGTATTATTTAATAACACACAGTTTCTTCACTTCAATAACTGAAATATCTGACTGGCCTCCTGTTCGATAGAAACTCAATAATTAACCAAATGATTCTTTGTTTGCGCATCCTGTGTGAAACACAAATTAAAAGCTAAGGGTTTTTCGCAAAATTAATTTGTTACAATCCAGAATGTCAAAGGTAAACTCATGTGGACATTTATGGGGGTATAGCTCAGTGGTAGAGCATTCGACTGCAGATCGAAATGTCCCCAGATCAAACCTGGGTGCCCTCTTGTAAGACGGATGATCATAATTGAGATGATCAAATGAAATAACTTGAGGTTTTCTGCACGCTTTCCTGATTGAATGGAAACTTTTATATCATTTATTTAATGATTTACATCAAATATATAGTGACAAAACAATAATCACACCATAGAATTACTACTGTATCTGTAGCAGATTTGCGCACAATATAGAAAAAACCAGCCAGGTACGATTATCTCAGCGAAAAATGTAAAACCCCGGTCGTGTGTACAATTGCAATCAATACTTAAGAGTCTCATGCTGTTTCGACTGAGGTAGCCAGGCTCCTACAAATCAACGTTGTAATGCAATAATATCTAACATGTCATGGTAAAATGCACATGGATTATCGCTCGCACTATGGTGATAACTACATCGGTGGTTATGAGGTTTTACTGCTAAGATACACATAAGTTATATTGCTATATTTTATTTTTTTACTTTTTATGTAATGCGTTCTAGGATGATAGACTGCATAGTTGTAAACTTATCTCTAGTGATGTAACATTACCACTTTGCAGTAATCAAGTCAAAACTACAGCGGTTATTGTTGCGTTAAAAAAGCGGAAGTTTTGACTGCTTTTCGTTTAAATGACACCAGACGGATAGCCAAACAAATACAACTTGGTAGTGGCACCCTTTTAAGTATACAGACTAGCTAGTTAGCGTGTAAGATTCCTACCGCTCTTCTTCCATTACACATTTTACATAGCAGTACATCAGTCCAGATATTGGCTATTATCGCAAAAGTAAAACAAGGAATGCAATTCCATACAAGGATTAAAATTGTTTAATTGTTTCCACCCAGGATCGAACTGAGGACCTTCAGCGTGTAGAGCCGACGTGATAACCACTACACTATGGAAACATTAACTTTCTAAAGATGGCAACAAATTTATTTCGCCAAAATCAACATAACATGTTTATGTCCCCCAACGATATAATCAGGATATAGCTGACCAAATGAAGCCACTTGATGAAAAATAGGCATCAATTATCGACATTTCGCTTCGAGAAATATCAGAGAAAAGAAATCCAATTTTTAAAAAAGATCAATCGATTTTTCAGAGTCAGTTACTCTTAATAAAAATGGAGGGCTAATAGAAATACGGGGTAAAATATTAATATATGGGGGGTATAGCTCAGTGGTAGAGCATTCGACTGCAGATCGAAATGTCCCCGGTTCAACCCCGGATGCCCCCTGTTAAGTTAAACCTAATATAAGGAACGAAATATTATTGGGTTTATTCAGTTAAATTGTTTCATTGATGTGTTTATTGAATTTAAAAATAAGCTCACTCGAAATATTTCTACGTATCAGCCTGACTTTTGAAAGTTTGAAAGAAATTCTCATCATTTTCTGGAAACTGATCTGCGTTAAAAGCTGTTCAAGAAGTATTATTTAATAACACACAGTTTCTTCACTTCAATAACTGAAATATCTGACTGGCCTCCTGTTCGATAGAAACTCAATAATTAACCAAATGATTCTTTGTTTGCGCATCCTGTGTGAAACACAAATTAAAAGCTAAGGGTTTTTCGCAAAATTATTACGTTACAATCCAGAATGTCAAAGGTAAACTCATGTGGACATTTATGGGGGTATAGCTCAGTGGTAGAGCATTCGACTGCAGATCGAAATGTCCCCAGTTCAAACCTGGGTGCCCCCTTGTAAGACGGATGATCATGATTTAGATGATCAAATGAAATAACTTGAAGTTTTCTGCACGCTTTCCTGATTGAATGGAAACTTTTATATCATTTATTTAATGATTTACATAAAATATATAGTGACAAAACAATAATCACACCATAGAATTACTACTGTATCTGTAGCAGATTTGCGCACTATATAGAAAAAAAAGCCAGGTACGATTATCTCAGCGAAAAATGTAAAACCCCGGTCGTGTGTACAATTGCAATCAATACTTAAGAGTCTCATGCTGTTTCGACTGAGGTAGCCAGACTCATACAAATCAACGTTGTAATGCAATAGTATCTAATATGTCATGGTAAAATGCACATGGATTATCGCTCGCACTATGGTGATAACTACATCGGTGGTTATGAGGTTTTACTGCTAATATACACATAAGTTATATTGCTATATTTGATTTTTTTACTTTTTATGTAATGCGTTCTAGGATGATAGACTGCATAGTTGTAAACTTATCTCTAGTGATGTAACATTACCACTTTGCAGTAATCAAGTCAAAACTACAGCGGTTATTGTTGCGTTAAAAAAGCGCAAGTTTTGACTGCTTTTCGTTTAAATGACACCAGACGGATAGCCAAACAAATACAACTTGGTAGTGGCACCCTTTTAAGTATACAGACTAGCTAGTTAGCGTGTAAGATTCCTACCGCTCTTCTTCCATTACACATTTTACATAGCAGTACATCAGTCCAGATATTGGCTATTATCGCAAAAGTAAAACAAGGAATGCAATTCCATACAAGGATTAAAATTGTTTAATTGTTTCCACCCAGGATCGAACTGAGGACCTTCAGCGTGTAAAGCCGACGTGATAACCACTACACTATGGAAACAATAACTTTATAAAGATGGCAACAAATTTATTTCGCCAAAATCAACATAACATGTTTATGTCCCCCAACGATATAATCAGGATATAGCTGACCAAATGAAGCCACTTGATGAAAAATAGGCATCAATTATCGACATTTCGCTTCGAGAAATATCAGAGAAAAGAAATCCAATTTTTAAAAAAGATCAATCGATTTTTCAGAGTCAGTTACTCTTAATAAAAATGGAGGGCTAATAGAAATACGGGGTAAAATATAAATATATGGGGGGTATAGCTCAGTGGTAGAGCATTCGACTGCATATCGAAATGTCCCCGGTTCAACCCCGGATGCCCTCTGTTAAGTTAAACCTAATATAAGGAACGAAATATTATTGGGTTTATTCAGTTAAATTGTTTCTTTGATGTGTTTATTGAATTTAAAAATAAGCTCACTCGAAATATTTCTACGTATCAGCCTGACTTTTGAAAGTTTGAAAGAAATTCTCATCAACTTCTGGAAACTGATCTGCGTTAAAAGCTGTTCAAGAAGTATTATTTAATAACACACAGTTTCTTCACTTCAATAACTGAAATATCTGACTGGCCTCCTGTTCGATAGAAACTCAATAATTAACCAAATGATTCTTTGTTTGCGCATCCTGTGTGAAACACAAATTAAAAGCTAAGGGTTTTTCGCTAAATTAATACGTTACAATCCAGAATGTCAAAGGTAAACTCATGTGGACATTTATGGGGGTATAGCTCAGTGGTAGAGCATTCGACTGCAGATCGAAAAGTCCCCAGTTCAAACCTGGGTGCTCCCTTTTAAGACGGATGATCATGATTGAGATGATCAATTGAAACAACTTAAGGTTTTCTGCACGCTTTCCTGATTGAATGGAAACTTTTATATAATTTATTTAATGATGTACATCAAATATATAGTGACAAAACAATAATCACACCATAGAATTACTACTGTATCTGTAGCAGATTTGCGCACAATATAGAAAGAACCAGCCAGGTACGATTATCTCAGCGAAAAATGTAAAACCCCGGTCGTGTGTACAATTGCAATCAATACTTAAGAGTCTCATGCTTTTTCGACTGAGGTAGCCAGACTCATACAAATCAACGTTGTAATGCAATAGTATCTAATATGTCATGGTAAAATGCACATGGATTATCGCTCGCACTATGGTGATAACTACATCGGTGGTTATGAGGTTTTACTGCTAAGATACACATAAGTTATATTGCTATATTTTATTTTTTTACTTTTTATGTAATGCGTTCTAGGATGATAGACTGCATAGTTGTAAACTTATCTCTATTGATGTAACATTACCACTTTGCAGTAATCAAGTCAAAACTACAGCGGTTATTGTTGCGTTAAAAAAGCGCAAGTTTTGACAGCTTTTCATTTAAATGACACCAGACGGATAGCCAAACAAATACAACTTGGTAGTGGCACCCTTTTAAGTATACAGACTAGCTAGTTAGCGTGTAAGATTCCTACCGCTCTTCTTCCATTACACATTTTACATAGCAGTACATCAGTCCAGATATTGGCTATTATCGCAAAAGTAAAACAAGGAATGCAATTCCATACAAGGATTAAAATTGTTTAATTGCTTCCACCCAGGATCGAACTGAGGGCCTTCAGCGTGCAAAGCCGACGTGATAACCACTACACTATGGAAACATTAACTTTATAAAGATGGCAACAAATTTATTTCGCCAAAATCAACATAACATGTTTATGTCCCCCAACGATATAATCAGGATATAGCTGACCAAATGAAGCCACTTGATGAAAAATAGGCATCAATTATCGACATTTCGCTTCGAGAAATATCAGAGAAAAGAAATCAAATTTTTAAAAAAGATCAATCGATTTTTCAGAGTCAGTTACTCTTAATAAAAATGGAGGGCTAATAGAAATACGGGGTAAAATATAAATATATGGCTCAGTGGTAGAGCATTCGACTGCAGATCGAAATGTCCCCGTTTCAACCCCGGATGCCCCCTGTTAAGTTAAACCTAATATAAGGAACGAAATATTATTGGGTTTATTCAGTTAAATTGTTTCATTGATGTGTTTATTGAATTTAAAAATAAGCTCACTCGAAATATTTCTACGTATCAGCCTGACTTTTGAAAGTTTGAAAGAAATTCTCATCAACTTCTGGAAACTGATCTGCGTTAAAAGCTGTTCAAGAAGTATTATTTAATAACACACAGTTTCTTCACTTCAATAACTGAAATATCTGACTGGCCTCCTGTTCGATAGAAACTCAATAATTAACCAAATGATTCTTTGTTTGCGCATCCTGTGTGAAACACAAATTAAAAGCTAAGGGTTTTTCGCAAAATTATTACGTTACAATCCAGAATGTCAAAGGTAAACTCATGTGGACATTTATGGGGGTATAGCTCAGTGGTAGAGCATTCGACTGCAGATCGAAATGTCCCCAGTTCAAACCTGGGTGCCCCCTTGTAAGACGGATGATCATGATTTAGATGATCAAATGAAATAACTTGAAGTTTTCTGCACGCTTTCCTGATTGAATGGAAACTTTTATATCATTTATTTAATGATTTACATCAAATATATAGTGACAAAACAATAATCACACCATAGAATTACTACTGTATCTGTAGCAGATTTGCGCACAATATAGAAAAAACCAGCCAGGTACGATTATCTCAGCGAAAAATGTAAAACCCCGGTCGTGTGTACAATTGCAATCAATACTTAAGAGTCTCATGCTGTTTCGACTGAGGTAGCCAGACTCATACAAATCAACGTTGTAATGCAATAGTATCTAATATGTCATGGTAAAATGCACATGGATTATCGCTCGCACTTTGGTGATAACTACATCGGTGGTTATGAGGTTTTACTGCTAATATACACATAAGTTATATTGCTATATTTTATTTTTTTACTTTTTATGTAATGCGTTCTAGGATGATAGACTGCATAGTTGTAAACTTATCTCTAGTGATGTAACATTACCACTTTGCAGTAATCAAGTCAAAACTACAGCGGTTATTGTTGCGTTAAAAAAGCGCAAGTTTTGACTGCTTTTCGTTTAAATGACACCAGACGGATAGCCAAACAAATACAACTTGGTAGTGGCACCCTTTTAAGTATACAGACTAGCTAGTTAGCGTGTAAGATTCCTACCGCTCTTCTTCCATTACACATTTTACATAGCAGTACATCAGTCCAGATATTGGCTATTATCGCAAAAGTAAAACAAGGAATGCAACTCCATACAAGGATTAAAATTGTTTAATTGTTTCCACCCAGGATCGAACTGAGGACCTTCAGCGTGTAGAGCCGACGTGATAACCACTACACTATGGGAACATTAACTTTATAAAGATGGCAACAAATTTATTTCGCCAAAATCAACATAACATGTTTATGTCCCCCAACGATATAATCAGGATATAGCTGACCAAATGAAGCCACTTGATGAAAAATAGGCATCAATTATCGACATTTCGCTTCGAGAAATATCAGAGAAAAGAAATCCAATTTTTAAAAAAGATCAATCGATTTTTCAGAGTCAGTTACTCTTAATAAAAATGGAGGGCTAATAGAAATACGGGGTAAAATATAAATATATGGGGGGTATAGCTCAGTGGTAGAGTATTCGACTGCAGATCGAAATGTCCCCGGTTCAACCCCGGATGCCCCCTGTTAAGTTAAACCTAATATAAGGAACGAAATATTATTGGGTTTATTCAGTTAAATTGTTTCATTGATGTGTTTATTGAATTTAAAAATAAGCTCACTCGAAATATTTCTACGTATCAGCCTGACTTTTGAAAGTTTGAAAGAAATTCTCATCAACTTCTGGAAACTGATCTGCGTTAAAAGCTGTTCAAGAAGTATTATTTAATAACACACAGTTTCTTCACTTCAATAACTGAAATATCTGACTGGCCTCCTGTTCGATAGAAACTCAATAATTAACCAAATGATTCTTTGTTTGCGCATCCTGTGTGAAACACAAATTAAAAGCTAAGGGTTTTTCGCAAAATTATTACGTTACAATCCAGAATGTCAAAGGTAAACTCATGTGGACATTTATGGGGGTATAGCTCAGTGGTAGAGCATTCGACTGCAGATCGAAATGTCCCCAGTTCAAACCTGGGTGCCCCCTTGTAAGACGGATGATCATGATTTAGATGATCAAATGAAATAACTTGAAGATTTCTGCACGCTTTCCTGATTGAATGGAAACTTTTATATCATTTATTTAATGATTTACATCAAATATATAGTGACAAAACAATAATCACACCATAGAATTACTACTGTATCTGTAGCAGATTTGCGCACAATATAGAAAAAACCAGCCAGGTACGATTATCTCAGCGAAAAATGTAAAACCCCGGTCGTGTGTACAATTGCAATCAATACTTAAGAGTCTCATGCTGTTTCGACTGAGGTAGCCAGACTCATACAAATCAACGTTGTAATGCAATAGTATCTAATATGTCATGGTAAAATGCACATGGATTATCGCTCGCACTATGGTGATAACTACATCGGTGGTTATGAGGTTTTACTGCTAATATACACATAAGTTATATTGCTACAGTCCCCTCCATAAGTATGGGATCACCCCGCGCCGTTCCATAAGGCGGCGTGTATTTTTCATTTGGGTTTTTCGGGTGGCAAAAATCGAAAAAATGACATAAATTCACCAAACTTGGGATTTATGTCATTTTACGTCTTTTCTATTGTCTGAATTTTTTTCAGATTTTTTCCCCTATTTTTTATGCCTAGAAAAGTGGCGCACAAAGTATCGGATCACTCCGACGGCGGCCGTGTTGTCTTATGGCGCAAATGGGCTTTTCATATTGCTTTTTATATAATTAATTTTCTAGAAGGAATTTTTATTTTCAAACCGTGTATACTATACCCTTTCATAAATTTACTGTCAGTTTTTCATGATGATATGAATTATTTTCGAATTTTCCCAGATTTATTAATTTCCCCAGTTGCTAAAATAAGAGACTACAGAAGAGTTCATTTAGGGTTTACAACCTCTATCAGCTGGCGTAGGCCGGAAAATTAGTGTCGTTTCTATACACCACTGGCGCTCTGCTTCCTTTTTTACTTAAGGGGCGTATAGAAACGACACTAATAAACTAAAGGACCTTCAGCGTGTAAAGCCGACGTGATAACCACTACACTATGAAAACATTAACTATATAAAGATGGCAACAAATTTATTTCGCCAAAATCAACATAACATGTTTATGTCCCCCAACGATATAATCAGGATATAGCTGACCAAATGAAGCCACTTGATGAAAAATAGGCATCAATTATCGACATTTCGCTTCGAGAAATATCAGAGAAAAGAAATCCAATTTTTAAAAAAGATCAATCGATTTTTCAGAGTCAGTTACTCTTAATAAAAATGGAGGGCTAATAGAAATACGGGGTAAAATATAAATATATATGGGGGGTATAGCTCAGTGGTAGAGCATTCGACTGCAGATCGAAATGTCCCCGGTTCAACCCCGGATGCCCCCTGTTAAGTTAAACCTAATATAAGGAACGAAATATTATTGGGTTTATTCAGTTAAATTGTTTCATTGATGTGTTTATTGAATTTAAAAATTAGCTCACTCGAAATATTTCTACGTATCAGCCTGACTTTGAAAGTTTGAAAGAAATTCTCATCAACTTATGGAAACTGATCTGCGTTAAAGCTGTTCAAGAAGTATTATTTAATAATAACACACAGTTTCTTCTCTTCAATAAATGAAATATCTGACTGGCCTCCTGTTCGATAGAAACTCAATAATTAACCAAATGATTCTTTTTTGCGCATCCTGTGTGAAACACAAATTAAAAGCTAAGGGTTTTTCGCAAAATTAATACGTTACAATCCAGAATGTCAAAGGTAAACTCATGTGGACATTTATGGGGGTATAGCTCAGTGGTAGAGCATTCGACTGCAGATCGAAATGTCCCCAGTTCAAACCTGGGTGCTCCCTTTAAAGACGGATGATCATGATTGAGATGATCAATTGAAACAACTTAAGGTTTTCTGCACGCTTTCCTGATTGAATGGAAACTTTTATATCATTTATTTAATGATTTACATCAAATATATAGTGACAAAACAATAATCACACCATAGAATTACTACTGTATCTGTAGCAGATTTGCGCACAATATAGAAAGAACAAGCCAGGTACGATTATCTCAGCGAAAAATGTAAAACCCCGGTCGTGTGTACAATTGCAATCAATACTTAAGAGTCTCATGCTGTTTCGACTGAGGTAGCCAGGCTTCTACAAATCAACGTTGTAATGCAATAATATCTAACATGTCATGGTAAAATGCACATGGATTATCGCTCGCACTATGGTGATAACTACATCGGTGGTTATGAGGTTTTACTGCTAAGATACACATAATTATATTGCTATATTTTATTTTTTTACTTTTTATGTAATGCGTTCTAGGATGATAGACTGCATAGTTGTAAACTTATCTCTAGTGATGTAACATTACCACTTTGCAGTAATCAAGTCAAAACTACAGCGGTTATTGTTGCGTTAAAAAAGCGCAAATTCTGACTGCTTTTCGTTTAAATGACACCAGACGGATTGCCAAACAAATACAACTTGGTAGTGGCACCCTTTTAAGTATACATACTAGCTAGTTAGCGTGTAAGATTCCTACCGCTCTTCTTCCATTACACATTTTACATAGCAGTACATCAGTCCAGATATTGGCTATTATCGCAAAAGTAAAACAAGGAATGCAATTCCATACAAGGATTAAAATTGTTTAATTGTTTCAATAGTAGAAAGTAAATAGTTTACATACTATTATGTTTCGAAAATTCTGTTTCCCTTTATTTTCTTAAATGATTTAATTCTTATTAACTAATTGACTAATAATCTGTCAATGTTATAAGTGGTGCGACTTAGATGTGGCGGAGGCTTCGCCTTGCAACCCCACGTCACACTTCATGTTTAGATTAAGTTAAAGTAACACTTATTACTATAGTAACAATACAATTATATCATGCGGTAAAATGTTGCATTACATGAGTCTTGGCTAATAGATAGCGAGCTACCATCATACCCATTTTTTCCCTTCCAACAATATATGAATGATGGTCTAATGGTCGTCAGCCCAGGCTGCCATTCGCATGGTTCGCGGTTCGAATCTCGATCAAGTCGGAAAGGAAAACTAAGTTTGTAATTTTTGAAAAATTCATCTTAATAAGCTTTCGGAGGTAAATGGAAGTGGAAGATCGGTGGTAACCCTTCACGACCGCAAGAAGATCTTGATGACCGAGAAGAGGACAGAAGAAGAAGGGAGAGATGACCCAGAGCTTCAAAATGAATATAATCTAATATTTTTTTTTAATGTTCCTCAACTTCTTGGTTGATGATTAACTGTTAAAAAAGGAGGCATAGAAATTTTACTTGGACAACCAAATTTATTAAAATCAAGATAAAAAATAGTAAACAAAAAGAGGTAATAATAAAACAAAAAGGGTTAAAAAAATAAGAGTGGGAAAATACAAAGTAAAAAGAAGAATAAAGACGAAATCGAAATCGAACATAAAAACCAAATCAAATAATTAATACTCTCTACTACCATAGCAGAAAACTCGTCTTGCTAGGGAAGATCCAAACTTTTTTTTCTTTTTGTTTACACTGCTGAGCATGCACTGACAGTTGGAAGGTTACGCAAAAAAAGCGAATTCACTAACTAGGATTCGGCAACCAGCTAAGGTAACAAATACGCAAATTAAATGTCTAAAACAGTAATAAACACAAATGAAAACCCCGTTACGACATGTATCAAATTTTTAAAGAATTATGTACAAAATTTGGTGACGATTGGTCATTCAGGGAAGAAACGTATAAAGGATAACTAAATGGACATTAAACCATCTGAATTTCACTACTAGCTACTACTAGACTACCCCCTATACCCCACACCCTATATTGTTAAGGACCTTCGTATATAAATATACCTCAGGGATAATAGATTAACAAGATTCCTTCGGTAATGTCCTTCGGGAATTTTTTTAAACGTTAAAGAGACAGAAAATCAAGGTTAAATAGTAGAAAGTAAATAGTATACATACTTTTATGTTTGGAAAATTATGTTTCCCTTTATTCTCTTAAATGATTTGATTCTTATTAACTAATTGACTAATAATCTGTCAATCCCAGAGCTTCAAAATGAATATAATCTAACATTTTAAAATGTTCCTCAACTTCTTGGTTGATGACTAACTGTTAAAAAAGGAGGCATAGAAATTTTACTTGGACAACCAAATTTATTAAAATCAAGATTTTATTTTATTTTTATTTTTTTGATGTTTGATGGGGCTCCGAGGAGGACATCTGGTGGCCAGATTTGTCTTCAGATGCTGGGCAAAGGGTAGCCCTTTAGCCCCCACCTTCTTCTCGGTTCTTTTTCCTTTGTCTTGTGGTTTTTTGGCGAGTTGTCAGGAGGAGACGCCATTAGTTAGCTTGCTTTGCTGGATTTTCCTAATTTTTGTGTGCTTTCTGCGTTGGCGGGTGCCTTCAGGTATGTTTTGAAATTATAATTGTTGTGTACTTGTTTGTTTATGATGATTTGCCTTCTTTAGATTCGGTTTATGAGTCTTGAGTTTTTGATGTATCTGACCAAGTGATGCTGAATCTCGAATTGGGTGCGGTGATCTAGTTCGATGTTGAGGCCCACCCAGATAGGAATTCTTGTCCCAAGGCGGGACCAAAGCCGTGCGGATGGTGCGGTGGGCACAGGGGAATCTCTAAGATGTCAAATTGCGAGCCCTTATTTGAACACGTTACTCATTTTCATCTTGTCAGATGCTTCATTTTTTACTCCCTCTCGTAGAAGTCTCTGATGCGTCCCGTTTTTATTTTTTGGCTCCTTCTCCACACTTAGAAAATTTCGGAGAAACTGTCTTTGTTTTTTCGCGGCAAAGTTTGATTCTAAAATCTCACTATTACCTTTATCTTAAAGAATGTAGATATGAATTCGTGGCTCATCTGCATAGTATTGGCTTCCCACCACGACGATCCGGGTTCGATCCCCAGTTCAGGTTCCTTATTTCATCAACTATGCTGTTAATATGAAGTCGATTTATGTAGTGTGTTCCGGTAACCCTTTGCATACTCTGACAAATAAACTTGATGTCCGGATATCCGGATCAGCGTTCGTGAAAAAATGTCGGCACAGCAAACATTCATGAGGAAAGAAGAGTAAAGAAAAAAGGAACGAAATTCAGAGTCCAGAAAAATATTTATTATTAATGACTTCTTGAGATCCTTTTTCCGTCCCAAGCACGTCTTAAGTCCATCCAATGGGACGGGATAAAGACCGCTATGAGATCTCGGCGAAGCGGACATTGGCCATACGTAAAAGACGTCCTAGGAATGTAAACTTGGGAATCTGCTATGTGCCAAGTACATCTCAGACGTCTCAAAGTGACGTGTTTGGGTCGTATATGGGACTGCACTGTGCTATCTGGGCAGCACGTCGGTAAGTTTAGATTGAGGTTCTTTTCTCTGAAGTATTGCGTTAATTCTAATCTCTCCATTTCCAGGGCGGTGCAGTGTAAGAGGGCATGTTCAGTTGTTTCTGGCTCTTCGCACTCAAGGCAGTTTGGGTTTTCTTGTGGCATCAGTCTGGCCATCTGTGCCTTTAGTCTGTTGTGTCCGGTTCTCAGCCTGAAGAGTATTTGTGTTATCTTCCTAGACTTGTGCTGGTGCCATTTGAGGGATCCGGTTTGTGTTCTTCTGTGGATATTTTCTTTCTCGTGGCCCGTTTTTAATTCTTCCATGTTTGTTCTTTTCAGGTAGTGCTTGTAGATGGCTGTTTGCTCGGAGATTGATAATGGGTTATTTGATCTGTTTGTGGATTCGTTGGATGAGCTTTCTTGTGAAGCTATGGTGTCTGCTCTCTCATTCCCCGGGATGCCAACATGGCTTGGGATCCAACAGATCCTGGTTTTGGTGCCTGAACTTTTGAGGTTAAGTGCCGTTTGGATTATGTCGTGAATGACGTGGTGTTTTCATTTTCAGGTGATGCTACTGACTTGGAGTCAGTATAGACGATTAGTTCCTGGATGTCTTGAGGGAGATTGTACACTATTTCCATTGCCCTGTGGATTCCGTAGGCTTCTGCCGTAAGGATGCATGAACCCTCAGTGAGTGTACCAGCTTCTTCGATGTTTAACGTTGGGAGTACTACTGCATAGGTCGTATTTTTTGTTTCTTTATTCAGTGATCCATCCGTGTACGCTTCTGTTCCGTTTTCTGTCTGGGCCTTATATTCTTGAAAGAGCGCCCTGGCTTTCGTCTGGTTAGCGAGAGCTTCTTTCTTTCCAATTTGCAGGTAGTCTAGGGTGATTGGCATTTCGGTCCATGGTGGGGGTTGGTTGCGCCGGGATTCGTGAGCCTTCGCTTCTTCATACAGGTTTAGGTCGGCCAAGATAGTGTGTGCTGTTGCTAGCTTTAGGGCGGGTGTGTTGTGCTCCTTCCAATTTACTGGCTTTCTTCTGAGGTTGTAGCATGGTTGGTGCATCGGGTGGTTGGGTTGCTTGTCGACTCTAATGAGGTATCGTCCGGATAACCAGCTTTTCCTCGTGGTTATTGGTTGGAGGTCTAGTTCAAGAAGCATTTCTTTAATGGGCGTTGATTGGGGTGCCCCTAAGATGATTCTCATTATGCCATTTTGAATGGCTTCGATCTTCTTTTGTCTGTTTTGGCTTGATGTTCCTGCAACCATGATTCCGTAGTCTATTCTGCTCCGTACGAGTGCTTTGTACATAATTACTAGTGAGTCAATGCTCGGCCCGTGTTTTGTGTTAGTTAGTATCTTGAAGAGGTTTTTGAATTTCGATGTTTTTTGGATCACGGCTTCCGTTTGCCGTGTCCAGCGTAGTCCATGGTCGAAGTACACTCCCAGGTGCTTTATTTCCTTCACTTCCGGGATTTTTGAACCGGTTATGAATAGGAGGGAGTTTATTTGCTTCTTTTTTTGTCTTGTGAAGTTTATGAGACTGGATTTGGGGGCGGAGAACTTGAATCGCCATTTTATGGCCCATGCCGTGACTTCATCCAGGTATCGGGTTAGTTTAACTTCCGCGTCTCGTCCATTTTCAGCGAGTATATGGCATTCTATGTCGTCGGCGAATAGCAGGGTTTCTCCTGGTTCCTTGATAATGGGCAGGTCATCTAGCATGACTGAGAAGAGTAGCGGGCTAAGGGGGGATCCTTGTGGGACACCGATTTTGAGCTCTCGGTCCTCTGAGACGGTCTGTCCTATCTGGACATTGAATGTTCTGTTTGTCAGGAAGTTTTTTAACCATGCTAGTGTTTTTCCAGTTATTCCTTTTGCGCTTAGTTTGTACAGTAGGCCTTGTATCCAGGTAGTGTCAAAAGCCTTTGAGATGTCTAGGAATACTGCGTAGGTGTTCATAGGGTTTATTTTGTTGAATCCTTTTCTGATATAGTGCTCTAGCCCGATGATGTTGTCCATGGTACTTCTTCCTTTCCTGAATCCTGACTGTGTTTTTAGCCTTAGGCCTTTGCTTTCCAGTAGCCACACCATTCTTCTATTGATGATTCTCTCCATTACTTTGCCTAGACAGGAGGTTAGTGATATTGGTCGATAAGATTCGGGTTCTTCTGCTGGTTTTTCGGGTTTTCTAATCGGGATTATTGTTGCTTTCTTCCAGTCCTCTGGGACATTGGCTGATTCGAGCATGCAATTCAGGAGGTCTAGTAGGTACTTCTTGTTGTCTTCTGATAGGTTTTTAAGCATTAGATTATGCACTTTGTCTTGACCCATTGCGTTGCTTTTCAGGTTTCCCATGCCGTACTTTAGCTCTCGTTCTGTGATTGGTGTGTTTAGGCCGTTTGAGTCCGTTTTTGATTCTTGCTTCCTGATGTACTGCTCGAATCTTGGGTTATCGGGGAGGATTCCGTCGCTGTGGTCATATTGGCATGCTAGTATTCTGGCTTTTTCTTTAAAGTCGGTAGTTAGAAGGCGTGTTTTGGGGTCTTTTATGGGGGAAGAGAAGAGGTCGGGAGGAGTTGTTCCTCTTGTCCAGGCTTTTGTGAAGGCCCAGGTTTTTGTTGGGGAGCTTTTGGGGTTTAGGCTGTTGATGTGTTTATTCAGTGTTTCTTCTTTTGCTTTGATGATGGTTTTCTTTTTTTGAATTTCTTTTTCTCTCCATACTGCTTTTTTTGATTCACATGAGACTCCCCCTCTTGCAGGATCGCATGCATTTCTTGTTTTTCTTGATTGGGCTACTGCCTTTTTGCATTCTTTGGTCCACCACGCCCTTTGTGGTTCCGCTTTCATTTGATTGGATGTTTTTTTTTCATTTTAATATTGTTTGCTGTGTTTGCTGAGTGGAGGGCACTAATGAATATTTGATACTTGCGTGAGGGGTCTCCTGTTCTATGAAAATCCGTCAATTCGATGGTTTGCCTTATGCTCGTGTTCCAGTTTTCCCAGTTGGCTTCGCTGAAGTTCCAGCTGGGTGGTCGATTTGAAGATTGCATTGGTTTGGTAACTAATTGGATGTGAATTGGGAGGTGGTCGCTGCCTACAAAGGGTCCTCGTTTCAATTCTGCTGTGGCGGCTAGGTGAGGGGACATTATTGCGAGGTCTATTGTGGTGAATTTTAGTGTGCTGGGGCATTGTCTTGTGCCGAGGTTGGGTGGAGTGGCTAACATAATATTGTTTTCTTTTTCTAGGAGGTTGGCTAATATTCTTCCGCTGCGGTTGGGATGGGTGCTTCTTGTGTCCCATAGGCCATGTCTTGCGTTGTAGTCGCCGCAGAATATGGTGTTGTTGCTGGTCAATCTATGCAATTGGGTCAATTCATCCTCGTCGCACGCCTGGCCATTTGGTATGTAGATTGATATGATGTCTAACATTTCATTTCTGCCGTTGTTTTCTGTGGATATTGATACCCCTATTGATTCGATTGTTTGCAGGTCTGGCAGCTGAAGTTGTTTGAACTGGAGGGATTTGTGAATTAATATTGCCACGCCTCCTCCTACCTGGCCTACGCGATTTTTATTTACTGCATAGTATTGTTTGAATTTTACGCTGAATGAATCTCTCCAGAACATTTCGCATAGTGTGACTATGTGGGGTTTGTGAAGGTGCAAATGTGCTTTGAATTCTATTAAATTAGACTTTGTGAGACTTCTTGCGTTGTATTGAATTAGTTTAAGGTTCATCATTTTTTGGTTGTTTGTAGGGTGCTTGGGCCGCTTCTAAGTTTTTTGGTTGCTGGATCAGGTGCAGGTTCACTTCTTGCGCTATTTGTGACGGCCGGTCTTGTGCCAGTGGCTACTGGTCTTGTCTCTTCTGGTTGGCTTGTGTCCATGTCCTCGGTGTCTGTATCCGGAAGGAGCTTGGCCAGTAGCGAGACAAGCCTGTCTAGTTTGGAGTTCGATGTTTGTTGGCCTTTTTCGAGCGTGGCAAGTGAGTCCCGGACATGGTTTACCGTTGTGTCCAGTTTTCCTACTTTAGCTTCCAGAGTTTTCACCTTAGCAAGTTCGGCTTTAATTCCGGCGAGGTCTGTTTGTAAGGCCTCAACTTTCCCTTTCAGGATTTCTGTTTCGTGATTGATGGGAGGCGAAGGCTCACCCAATGCCTGGCTATAGCTAAGATGTTTATTGGGGTGGGCAAGGGGTGATCTACCTTGTGCAGTCGTTGTTGGTCTGGTTGCCTGCTTCATCCTTAGGAATTTTGGGCATGACGGCGAGCTGGCTGGGTGTTTGCCCTCACAGTTGATGCACCGAGCAGGGGCTTGGCAGTTTGTCATGTCTTCGTGGTGTGAGCCACAGTTGTTGCATCTTTCCTCTTCCCTACAGTGGTTGCTTGTGTGGCCCAGTCTTTGACACTTTTTTGAGCACCTTGGTGGGCCAGGGATGTATGGCCTTGTCTTGAACATCATTCCGTTTAGGGTTATTTCACTTGGTGCATTTTCTTCGAATTCGAGGGCCACTGTTGGAGTAGGTGCTTTACCTAAGCCTATCTGGGATTTGAATCGATACACTGACACTATTTTGTAGCCTCTGTCTTGGAGCGCGTGGTAAGTTTCTTCATCGGTATCGCCTAGTGGGACCTGGTGGATGGTTACCCTGGATCCGCTTGCTACGTTTGGAAGTTTGCAGGTGACCATAATCTTTCCTTTGTGCACATAGTTTATCTTTAGGAGTTTTAATTGCTGATCTTTAGTGGCTGGTCTGATGAATAGGTCACCCCCTGTGGCGATTGAGACTCCTCCTTTTTCGAAGAGTCCTAGTTCTTCTTCCAATTCATTCACTATTTCCGCGATTTCTTTCGATTTCATTTGCCTAAATGATTTTCCGTCTTCTCTCTTGATGAATATTGGTACGATGGTTGATTCGGTGCTGGTCGACGCCATTTTGGACTTGGGGGGGCGTCACCTGGGGGGACGGGAATTTAAGTTCTGGATGGGGTATGTATTCGCGGCTTTCTTTATGATTTGCACCAGCCCAACTGGTCGAAACCTAGGACTGGGTGCTTCGGGGTGTGAATTTAGCAACAGCCCAACCGGCCGAAGCCTAGGACTAGTTGCCAACTGACGGGTATCAACAGCCCAACCAGCCGAAGCCTAGGACTAATTGATATTACCGTATTCTTCGGATGGTTCGATCGCAAGCTGCAGGATGAATTCTTCTTGCTCTTCGATTTGATTTTCCGCCCTGTGTAGTTGTTGTTTCCCTGTGGCTAGCCGATTTTTTTCAATTCTTGGTAGATTCGCTGCGCCTCACGCGTTCGTTCTTCAATCAGTCGCCTTCTTTCCTCTTCTCTTCTTTCTTCAATCAACAGCGCCCTTATTGCCTGCCGTTCACGCTCCCGTTGCTCGCCTGCTGACTCTCGGCGTTGATTGTGACCGGCAGCTTGACGGGCCCTGCTGGGTTTACTGTTGCTACGGCGCGGCAGCTTGGTGGTTTGGAGCCAGATGGCCACGTTACTCAGATGAAAAAGAGGGTGGTATGGGGGGAATTTCCCACTTGGTTGACACTTCGATGCCGAAGATAGGGTCGGATACGGCACACACCACTTTCTTAAGCGCAGTTACTTGAGAGGAGGGGTTCAATTTCTAACTTTAAGTTTTCGATTTTTTTTTTTTTTTTTTTTTTTTTTTTTTTTACAGGAGGTTGGGCGGGATTCTAGGTTCGCGCCGGCTGGATGAAAGCACTATTGTATCTGGAGCGAGAGAAAGTACGTCTTGACGGTGCCGTGGCTTGGGCCGGACTGGCTAAAATCAAGATAAAAAATAGTAAACAAAAAGAGGTAATAATCAAACAAAAAGGGTTAAAAAAATAAGAGTGGGAAAATACAAAGTAAAAAGAAGAATAAAGACGAAATCGAAATCGAACATAAAAACCAAATCAAATAATTAATACTCTCCACTCCCATAGCAGAAAACTTGTCTTGCTAGGGAAAATCCAAACTTTTTTTTCTTTTTGTTTACACTGAGCATGCACTGACAGTTGGAAGGTTACGCAAAAAAGCGAATTCACTAACTAGGATTCGGCAACCAGCTAGGTAACAAATACGCAAATTAAATTTCTAAAACAGTAATAAAAACAAATGAAAACCCCGTTACGCAATGTATCAAATTTTGTCAGAATTATGTACAAAATTTGGTGAAGATTGGTCATTCAGGGAAGAAACGTATAAAGGATTACAAAATGGACATTAAACCCTCTGAATTTCACTACTAGCTACTACTACCCTACCTCCTATACCCCACACCCTATATTGTTAAGGACCTTCGTATAAATATACCTCAGGGAAAAATATACCTCAGGGATAATAGATTAATAGGTAATCTTGTGATATCCGTTACTTGGCATTCTAGTCTTCGAAGAAGGCGTGGGTGCGAACCCCACTCTTGACAAAACCTTCCTTTCAAGTTTTATTCTTTTTCACTCTAAATCTTCTTCTCCGTTGAAAACGCGTACGTGTCGCAATCGTTAACAGTCATTTAAAGCAAACGAGCATAAGTTAAGGGAATGTGACTCAGAGGTAGAATGCTCGCTTCGCATGTGAGAAGACCGGAGTTCAATCCTCCGCAACTCCAAGGTAGTGAAAATAATCGAGTGGTAAAAAGCAAGTATCAGAAGCATACTGGTATTCTAGATTTAAGTGGTTGTAACTCAGTGGTAGAGTGTTTGTTTTGCATGCGAAAAGTCCGGAGTTCAATCCTCCGCAACTCCATACATTAATCACTTTCATTTTGAAAAAAAGACCATTGTTAGGTCTGCCAACAGAATGAAACTACATTCCACATTCTTACGAATATCTCGTGAAAAGTGTAAATACCCAGTGATCAAACAAGTACTTGCAAAACGATAGGGCATAATCTTTCTTATCCTTCTTTTTCTTCTACTGGTAGAAACCGGCTTTTGTCGTCCCAGCGGTATTTTCTGACGGCCATTCGGTTGTGGCACTGTCGATTAAACCTGCCATGATCCTCGAAAATTGAACAGAAAAGCATACAATTGCCATTAATTATTGATATTTTGCCCTGTCATAGTTACAATTGTGTGCTCTTCTCAATACACCTAGTTAACGCCACATTGCAATATAAGTAGCCATTGCGTTAACAATGTCAAGATTGCCGAGTGGTTAAGGCGCCAGACTTAAGATTCTAATTCAAATAATAGATTAATAGGTAATCTTGTGATATCCGTTAATTGGCATTCTAGTCTTCGAAGAAGGCGTGGGTGCTGACCCCACTCTTGACAAAACCTTCCTTTCAAGTTTTATTCTTTTTCACTATAAATCTTCTTCTCCATTGAAAATACGTACGTGTCGCAATCGTTAACAGTGTAATGGGAGCTATCGCCGTAAGGCGATTAGCATCAAGAACGAGTTCATCCTTGGGACTGATTGCTAATGTATTCCTAACGACATTATAATAACATCACATGACTAGGCTATAAGACCTCAGGCTTATATTAGAAAGCTGCCCAGTTATAACCGTAGGTATATAAGTGCAACTCCATCAGAGATCTTCACGCATTCGTATACCTTTGTATCTCCAGTATTATTGTATGTGCAGTCACTGTTAGTACTCTAATACAAAGTGCATCCTACCAACGAATCGTCATCTCTAATTAATCATCTTAACCCCCCGTAACCATCTGTTACAATTGGCGACCTTGCCATACGATCCAACAATCTCTTCAAGATTTTCCACATATCATATCACACTCATCACTACCATTACCATCTACGATACACTCAAAAACAGTAAAATTTTAAAACATACCTTCATTATTCAAAATTCAACATGTCGAAAACATCATTTTAAGTCCTCAAATCAATACTCAACCCCAAAAGTAAATTTGAAGTAATTTTCATGTGTACTGAAAATTCACCAGACCATTCAAACTGGTTATTGAAAACCAAATCATTCGATCCACCAATATTTTTAAAAATCAAATCACATTTCTAAAAATTTTCCATCTTCGTAGTACACAAATGTAGATTCAACACTCAAAAACTTTAACTAACCTTGTAATTCGATCATTTTTACCATTCAAAAATTTTTTACTTTACTACTGTCATTGAATTCTCTTATTTTTCCGACCCAATCGACTATCTCGTTTGAACTAACAAAGAAAACGTCACGTATTGCGTTCTAACTTACCATTCCGTACGTCTTCCTGTATGAACGAAACCGATAAGGACAGACGATTCCGCACTTCATCAAGAAAAAACAGCAGCAAATTAAGAATGTTTTAACTCAGCACAACTATTTCACATTTTTCACCTGGAGAACGTTTTACCCTTCTACAACAGGCCTATGTGTAAATATTAAAATGCCGACAAGTATCGTTTCTAAAAAGAAGAAGTACCAAAAACGTTTTAGGACATATCGTATCCTAAGGAGGAGTCGAAGCTAATACGTCCGTAACAAACTACAGAAGCTATTTACCAATCCACCAACATATAAATCCACGCACTCACCCAGCTCACAAGAACCAAAGCAAAGTGTCGTGGATACGGGGAACTAAGGAGCAGACGTGCTACAGCGGCATTTAACTGTCGTTACCTTAGGAAAACCACGGATGCATCCACGAGGAGTTAAGTTTTGAACTCCAGAGAAAACATGAGTTAAGTTTTAAACTCCAGAGAAAACATGGAGTAAGTTTTGAACTCCATAGAAAACAAGGAGTCAGTTGTGAACTCCAGAGAAAACAAGGAGTCGGGAAAAGACTCAAGAAACGTAAAGAAAAGTACGGACTGAAGAAACAGCAATGAGTCAAGTCTAAATTTCAGAGACCACTCGGTTGGGTATGCCTCGAAAAACATATGACGTATCTCCCGGCCCAGAATGCTGCATCAAAATTGTGTGCCTTTTGCTGGATCCCGGCATTCGTTATAGTGTTAAACTACCTACCCTGCTGCGCTGTGTTAAGTTTCAAGTATCATAAGCAAGATCAATTCGGAAAGGCGGCTTGTGAATAAAATATGACTACAAAAATCGAGTACATTCAATGTTTGGAATGAATTGAGGTTTTGCCGACAGAAGGCAAGACGGTAGTCCAGGTGAACTACAAAAGAAATACTTCTGGCCTACCATGGTGCCTACTAATCGTTTACAAGATACGGATAAACGATTTAATGAATAATGATATGATATTCTGATCAAAACAAAGTTACCGGATTTAAATGCTTCGACCATATGTGCACAACAATCCTATTTAATGGGGTGATCAACTAAAAAATTACGTGATTTCGTCGTACTACCAAGCTCCGCATTCCAGTACAAGATTTCAACCTTTATTTCTACTCCAGAAGCATAAAATCTTCGAGATTACAAATTTAAGGACTCTTGTAACGATTGTGGTGCATGCCAACTAAACATTGTCTTTACACATCCTTGAGACGAAACAATTATGTTCGCGGAAAGAAATACCAGTGATTACACTTGAATCTTGAAAGAATGAAACACTATTACAACCGTTTGCTGAAAATTAATTCTTCGAGCAGAACGACATAGTTGTTTCTTTAGACTCACGGGTATGCCATATAGAAGACGAAAAGAACAGTTGCAGTGTACTTATAATCTCTCCAAAACAAAGGAACGCTATATTAAACCTAAACGAAAGATACAAAAAAAATAAACATGTTGACATTATTTACCGAACGGTTAAATCAAAGTAAATCGCAAACGAACGGAAGAATAACAACCATTAGCTGATGCAAAATTATAACCTATTGGAAAAACTTTCTACATCTACGAAGAAACTACCATGGACAGCAGATAAAAACCTGAGCCTAAAGCTGCGTGGACGAAAAGGAAAGTTCGAGAAATGGATAACGAACACGAAACGGACCAAGAAGATCAACCCTACGAATAACGCTTTCATATACTTAGAATATTTACAGTTGAAAATACTACAATTCTTCGGGTTTAAGATTAAAATTTGGGCAAATTAAAAAAAAAATGTAATCAATCTTTCCTTTCATATAAATTCGATTCTTCTTTAAAAAGGGAAGGAGTGTAATGGGAGCAATCGCCATAAGGCGATTAGCATCAAGAACGAGTTCAGCCTTGGGACTGATTGCTAATGTATTCCTAACGACATTATAATAACATCACATGACTAGGCTATAAGACCTCAGGCTTATATTAGAAAGCTGCCCAGTTATAACCGTAGGTATATAAGTGCAACTCCATCGGAGATCTTCACGCATTCGTATACCTTTGTATCTCCAGTATTATTGTATGTGCAGTCACTGTTAGTACTCTAATACAAAGAGCATCCTTCCAACGAATCGTCATCTCTAATTAATCGTCTTAACCCCCCGTAACCATCTGTTACAACAGTCACTTAAAGCAAACGAGCATAAGTTAAGGGGTTGTGACTCAGAGGTAGAGTGCTCGCTTCGCATGTGAGAATACCGGAGTTCAATCCTCCGCAACTCCAAGGTAGTGAAAATAATCGAGTGGTAAAAAGAAAGTATCACAAACAAACTGGTAGTTTAGATTTAAGGGGTTGTAACTCAGTGGTAGAGTGTTTGTTTTGCATGCGAAAAGTCCGGAGTTCAATCCTCCGCAACTCCATACATTAATCACTTTCATTTTGAAAAAAAGACCATTGTTAGGTCTGCCAACAGAATGAAACTACATTCCACATTCTTACGAATATCTCGTGAAAAGTGTAAATACCCAGTGATCAAACAAGTACTTGCAAAACGATAGGGCATAATCTTTCTTATCCTTCTTTTTCTTCTACTGGTAGAAACCGGCTTTTGTCGTCCCAGCGGTATTTTCTGACGGCCATTCGGTTGTGGCACTGTCGATTTAACCTGCCATGATCCTCGAAAATTGAACAGAAAAGCATACAATTGCCACTAATTATTGATATTTTGCCCTGTCATAGTTACAATTGTGTGCTCTTCTTAATACACCTAGTTTACGCCACATTGCAATATAAGTAGCCATTGCGTTAACAATGTCAAGATTGCCGAGTGGTTAAGGCGCCAGATTTAAGATTCTAATTCAAACAAGATTCCTTCGGTAATGTCCTTCGAGAATTTTTTTAAACGTTAAAGAGACAGAAAATCAAGGTTAAATAGTAGAAAGTAAATAGTATACATACTATTATGTTTGGAAAATTCTGTTTCCCTTTATTCTCTTAAATGATTAAATTCTTATTAACTAATTGACTAATAATCTGTCAATATTATGAGTGGTGCGACTTAGGTGTGGCGGAGGCTTCGCCCCGCAACCCCACGTCGCACTTCATGATTAAGTTAAAGTAACACTTATTACTATAGTAACAATACAATTATATCATGCGGTCAAATGTTGCATTACATGAGTCTTGGCTAATAGATAGCGAGCTACCATCATACCCATTTTTTCCCTTGCAATAATATAACGGTGATGGTCTAATGATGGTAAATGATGGTCTAATGGTCATCAACCCAGGCTGCCATTCGCATGGTTCGCGGTTCGAATCTCGATCAAGTCGGAAAGGAAAACAAAGCTTGTAATTTTCGAAAAATTCGTCTTAATAAGCTTTCGGAGGTAAATGGAAGTGGAAGATCGGTGGTAACTCTTCACGACCGCAAGAAGATCTTGATGACCGAGGAGAGGACAGAAGAAGAAGGGAGAGTTGACCCAGAGCTGCAAAATGAATATAATCTAACATTTTTAAAATGTTCCTCAACTTCTTGGTTGATGACTAACTGTTAAAAAAGGAGGCATAGAAATTTTACTTGGACAACCAAATTTATTAAAATCAAGATAAAAAATAGTAAACAAAAAGAGGTAACAATAAAACAAAAAGGGTTAAAAAAATAAGAGTGGGAAAATACAAAGTAAAAAGAAGAATAAAGACTAAATCGAAATCGAATATAAAAACCAAATCAAATAATTAATACTCTCCACTCCCATAGCAGAAAACTCGTCTTGCTAGGGAAGATCCAAACTTGTTTTCTTTTTGTTTACACTGCTGAGCATGCACTACAGTTGGAAGGTTACGCAAAAAAAGCGAATTTACTAACTAGGATTCGGCAACCAGCTAGGTAACAAATACGCAAATTAAATTTCTAAAACAGTAATAAACACAAATGAAAACCCCGTTACGACATGTATAAAATTTTTACAGAATTATGTACAAAATTTGGTGACGATTGGTCATTCAGGGAAGAAACGTATAAAGGATAACTAAATGGACATTAAACCCTCTGAATTTCACTTCTAGCTACTACTACCCTACCTCCTATACCCCACACCCTATATTGTTAAGGACCTTCGTATATAAATATACCTCAGGGATAAAAATGGAGGGATAATAGAAATACGGGGTAAAATATAAATATATGGGGGGTATAGCTCATTGGTAGAGCATTCGACTGCAGATCGAAATGTCCCCGGTTCAACCCCGGATGCCTCCTGTTAAGTTGAACCAAAACCTAACGAAATATTATTGGGTTTAGTCAGTTAAATTGTTTCATTGATGTATTTATTGAATTTTTAAAAATAAGCTCACTCCAAATATTTCTATGTATCAGCCTGACTTTTGAAAGTTTGTGGAATGACTTGGCAATGTCGCTCCCCTCCCCTTGCAGCATAGAGACGGCAGTTGGACCTAGTACGTTGACGAGCGAATACATCCTGTTTCTCTCCTCTCAATTCTCTCATCGTTTCACTTCATTCCATGGCGCAGTTGATATATTCTTAGTGAATTCCCGAACTTATTCCCTGACTCTCATTCAGTTCCGGTAGTGTGTGACTGTGAGGACATTTTCAACTCGTTTCTTGTGAATTTTCCCCCTGGCTTTGTCCCGGCGTGGTCTTGTGGAGGCCGCCATTTTGGCTTTGAGTGTGTTTCTCCCTTACACCGATCCATTTTCTATCGTTCTTTATCGCCGGCATCCCTTGCCATAGTTTCATCCTCGTTCGAATTCATTGATGTCATTTTCCCCCATTTTTTTTTTTTTGCGTTTTCGTGCATCGATTGTCCGTTAAATTCACACCCCATTTCATTCTTGAAGAGGGCCCACATGTTGCGTGCCCGCCATTCTTTCTTTCACCGTCAACGTTCGGCACATTTGTTTCATTTTCGTCCTTTCATTTTCACATTCACATCTTTCATTTTTTTTCTGTTTTTTCTTTCGCCCATCAGTCGGATACCCTACATTTCCGTCGATTTCATTTTCAACGTTTCCCTTCCGTCATTTCATTTTCACTTTTCAATATTTCATTTTTTTTGTTTTCTCTCGCCCACCAGTCATATACCCCTCGCCGTACTAGCCACTCATTTTCATTCAATTCTTTCATTCAGCCCCGTTCAAATACTTCATTCAATTCACTTCACTTTGTTCATTCAATTCAATTCGCTTAGTTCATTCTTTTTCATCCGGTCTCCCTCGTTTGTCATTGCCCCCCATCTTGTTGGTGATTCATTTCCCGTGGTGTCGCGATGCCTCCCAAACCATTCAAACCGTATGGCACGCCACCCCATCTGGACTTAGAAGAATTCAAAGACAACTTCGAGATATGGCATCAGCAGTGGAAGATATTTCTCTCCCTCTCCACCATCAACACGGCGCTGCCTCAGGGTGAACGCAAGGAATACATTGCAAACATTCTCCTGTCCTGTCTCTCGAATGCGACACTGAAGGCGGTGTTGACAATGGGTCTATCCGAAACCGACTTGGTGGATGCTGACGTCATTATCAAGAAACTGCAGGAGCGGTGCAACGCTGGCCGAAATTGTCATGTTTGGCGCCAGCAGTTTGCGTCTCGTGTTCAGCGTGATTCCGAGTCAGTCGAAAATTGGCTCGGCGACCTTCGAGATATTGCTCGCAAGTGCGAGTTCGAAAAGGATTGCTGTGCTGCCTGCCAGAACACACGTCTGTTGGGACAAATCGTTTTCGGTGTTTCTGACGACGAAGTGCGTCGCAAGCTTTTGGAGCTCGGCGCTAAGCTGACACTGGATAAAGCCATCAACATTATCCGCACGGCAGAGGCTACGCGTCAACAGTCGTCCAACATGAAGCAGGGCGCCACAGCACCGGTGAATCAAATCAAGTCTTCTACAGGAAAGCGCCTCAACGACAAACAGGCCCCGCCTCCGAAAAGTCAGTACCGCGGTAAACCATCTGTTCGTTGGCATCCGCCCGGTTGTCATCCGTATGGTTGCTGGAACTGCGGATCAGCTTCACGTCATGCTAAAGAGGAGTGCCCTGCGTTCGGGAAGGAATGTCATACGTGCCACAAGTCGGGTCATTTCCAGTCCGTGTGCACTCAAGGTAATTCGTCCCCGAAACCCGAGACGGCCGGCAGTATTTTGATTCAGTCCATCCTTCACAACGACATGGTCCGGCTCAGTGTCACCCCTGCCTGCAGCGTTGAAGAGTCATTCATTCAGATGCTTCCGGATACTGGAGCGTCCATCGATGCCATTCCGGCTTGTTTATACCGGTGTCAGTTCAAAGACATCCCGTTATCTTCTCATGGGCCCAAGGCAATCACTGCTACAGGAGCTCCAATAGTGTCACTGGGCCAGTTTCCGGCATCGTTTGTTTGGGCCGCCAGTTCCGGTGGTCCGGTCGTCACTTCAATCCACGTTCTTCAAGATCTACAGCAACCGGTCATCTCGAAAGCGACGCAGAAAAAACTTGGAATGCTCCCCGCCCAATACCCTCACGCTTGTGTATTGGCGGCTATTACCACTTCCCCATCGGATGTTCCAAAGTTGCCAGATATCCAATCGACATTGAGTGAGTTGATGAAGGAGGTGCCTTCAATATTCGACGGTGTTTGCCGACCCATGCGCGGCGCACCCTGCCACTTCCAGCTCAAGGACGATGCTGTCCCCTCATCCATCCGTGGTTCACGCCCTATTTCCGTTCCGCTGATGCCGAAGGTCAAACGCGAGTTAGATTCATTGGAGAACCAGCAGGTCATCGCCAAAGTATCTGAACCGACGGCGTGGGTCCATCCCATAGTGATTGTTCCAAAAGCGGACGGCGAAATCAGGATCTGCGGTGATTTCACTTCTCTCAACCGATGCATCATCCGTCCGGTTTTCGAGGCCCCGACACCCTTTCAGGCGGTCCGCACGATCCCTCCGGGCATGAAATTCTTCACTGTCATCGACGCTCTCAAAGGCTATCATCAAGTGGAACTTGACGACGAGTCCAGCCTCATGACGACCATTTCAACTCCGTATGGCCGCTACAAATACCTTCGCCTGCCTTTTGGTGTTTCTCTCGCCGGTGACGACTACGGTCGGCGTCTTGCCGACATTTTTGATGATTTCCCGAACTGCCGGCGTGTAGTCGAAGACGTTCTGGTCTTTTCTGCCACTTGGGACGAACACGTTAGTCTCGTACGGCGTTTATTTCATCTCGCGGCGGAACATCAAATAGCCATCAACGTGAAAAAAATTGTTTTTGCTCAACCCTCCGTGTTGTTTGGCGGCTACGTCGTCAGTGAGAGTGGTTTCCTGCCCAATCCGGATCTTCTCAAGGCCATTCGTGAGTTCCCGAAGCCAACATGCGTTTCAGAGATGCGGGCCTTTCACGGCCTCTGTCAACAAGTTGGTAACTTTTCAGACGAATTGGCAACCCTTCTTCGCCCCCTGGCTCCCCTCTTACGAAAGGATTTTGTATGGGAATGGACTCAACAACACGAAACGGACTTTCAGGCTGCCCGGGCCGCCTTATCTTCGTCGTCCGTTTCCAAATTGGCGTTTTACAACCCGGCTCACCCGACGTCCCTCCATGTTGATGCTTCTCGTCTGCGCGGATTAGGCTTCATCCTCCGTCAGCAGCAGACCAATGGCAGTTGGAATGTCGTCCAAGCTGGATCCCGCTTCCTGTCGGACGCCGAGTCCCGCTACGCCATGATTGAACTGGAGTGTTTGGCTGCGGCATGGGCGATGCGGAAATGCCGGCAATTTCTTGAGGGACTTCCATCGTTTAATCTCTATACGGATCACCGCCCCTTGATCCCCATTCTAAACGATTACTTTCTAGACAAGCTAGACAATCCCCGGATTTTGCGCCTTCGCCTTTCCATGCAGCGATATTCTTTCGTCGCGTCGTGGGTTCCTGGAAGAAATAACGTAATGGCCGACGCGTTATCCCGTTCTCCTGTTGATCAGCCTTCTCCAACCGATGAAATTGCAGAAGGCCCCCATTCTGCTTCCGAGCATGTTCACCTGATGGATGTGATGGAAGGTTCAAGCTCCAACAATCCTGATATTTTGCTATCATCAGTATCTGCTGCATCGGCCGTCGATCCTGTGCTGATTTCTCTCCGTCACACCATTCTACAAGGTTTTCCTAACGATAAATGCAACCTTCCTTTAGATCTCCGTCCGTTCTGGCAGGTCCGCAGTCAACTTTATATTGATGGGGACCTCATCCTTGTCGGCCCTCGTGTTGTCATCCCGGTTTCCTTACGTCAAGAAGTTCTCCGGCGGCTCCTTCAGATGCACCAGGGAGCAACGAAGATTCGTCAGCGCGCCCGTCAATCGGTGTATTGGCCGTCCATAGACAATGACATCGTTATGGCCGTCAAGTCTTGCCCAACATGCTCCGAGCTTCTCCCTTCCAACCCGTCGGAGCCCCTTCTTCCACACGAACCGGCATCCCGTCCGTTCGAATTTATCTTTGCCGACCTTGGCACTTTTCGCGGTCGCGATTTTTTGATTGTTGCCGACCAGTTCAGTGGTTGGCCCCAGGTGTACCCCTTTCCAGACACCAACACATCGACACGCCGAATCATCGACGCCCTCCGCTCCTTCTTCACTTGTGGAGCAGGCGCTCCTATCAAGCTTTGGTCAGACGGTGGCCCGCAGTTCAAGTCGGATGAGTATCTAACTTTCCTTCGAGAATGGGACATCTCTCACGGCCGGTCTTCTCCTCATCATCCCAAGTCTAACGGTTATGCGGAAGCTGCCGTGAAATCAATGAAAAAACTCATTGCTGGATCCTGGACCTCAGGTTCCTTTGACCTGGACAAGTTTGGAAAGGGCCTCCTCCTCTTCCGTAATGCTCCCATTGCTGGAGGCGCATCCCCTTCTCAGGTGGTCTTTAACCGACCCACTCGTGACCTAATCCCGGCTCATCGTCGTTCGTTTGCGCCTGAATGGCAGAAGGCTGCCGGAATTCTCGAAAAACGCGCACTCCGCGCCAAAGAACTCCGTACATTCCATTACAACCGCACCACACGCCCACTTCCCGCCCTTCGCGTCGGTGATAACGTCGTCATTCAGCATCACCGTTCCAAACGCTGGACAACTCCGGGAGTCATCGTGGAAGTTGGCGCATTCAGGGACTACTTGGTAAAGACCCCCGCTGGTCGGCTTTTCCGTCGTAATCGACGTTTTCTTCGTTTGCATTCCCCTACGGCCGTGCCTCATAGCCCGTCTCCGGCGCAAAATAGTGTCCATCCTTCGGTTTCATCTTCTTCTCCGACGACAGCAGCCCCTCCTGTTCCCGCTGCTCCCGCTGACACATCACCGGCCGGTCCTCGTCGCTCGACGCGTCTCGCGGCCAAGAAACCGTAATTCCCATACGCTGGTGAACTAGTGTTCTTAACGGAATATTATTTCATTCATTCATTTCGTGTTCATTAGTCCCCTGCTTTGGCTCATTATTCGTCCATTCATTTTCTTATTGTTCCTTTCTCTTTCCATCACTTCCCCTTCAGCCGTCTTCTGCTTTTGTGTCATCACATGTTTCTTTTTGGTTTTCGTTTCCCCCCCCCCCTGATCATCTCTTGTAACTTCATTGTTTGTTTGTCTGTTTCGTGATTTGTCCCTTGGAGAAAAAGACATGGAATGACTTGGCAATGTCGCTCCCCTCCCCTTGCAGCATAGAGACGGCAGTTGGACCTAGTACGTTGACGAGCGAATACATCCTGTTTCTCTCCTCTCAATTCTCTCATCGTTTCACTTCATTCCAGTTTGAAAGAAATTTTCATCAACTTATGGAAACTGATCTGCGTTAAAAGCTGTTCAAGAAGTATTATTTAATAACACATAGTTTCTTCACTTCAACAACTGAAATATCTGACTGACCTCCTGTTCGATAGAAACTCAATAATTAACGAAATGATTCTTTGTTTGCGCATCCTGAGTGAAATTCAAATTAAAAGCTAAGGGTTTTTTCGCAAAATTAATACGTTACAATCCAGAATGTCGAGAGTAAACTCATGTGGACATTTATGGGGGTATAGCTCAGTGGTAGAGCATTCGACTGCAGATCAAAATGTCCCCAGTTCAAACCTGGGTGCCCCGTTGTAAGACGGATGATCATGATTGAGATGATCAAATGAAATAACTTGAAGATTTCTGCACGCTTTCCTGATTGAATGGAAACTTTTATATCATTTATTTAATGATTAACATCAAATATAAAGTGACAAAACAATAATCACACCATAGAATTACTACTGTATCTGTAGCAGATTTGCGCACAATATAGAAAGAACCAGCCAGGTACGATTATCTCAGCGAAACATGTAAAACCCCGGTCGTGTGTACAATTGCAATCAATACTTAAGAGTCTCATGCTGTTTCGACTGAGGTAGCCAGGCTCATACAAATCAACGTTGTAATGCAATAATATCTAACATGTCATGGTAAAATGCACATGGATTTTCGCTCGCACTGGCCTCCTATGATAACTACATCGGTGGTTATGAGGTTTTACTGCTAAGATACACATAAGTTATATTGCTATATTTTATTGTTTTACATTTTATGTAATGCGTTCTAGGATGATAGACTGCATAGTTGTAAACTAATCTCTAGTGATGTAACATTACCACTTTGCAGTAATCAAGTCAAAACTACAGCGGTTATTGTTGCGTTAAAAAAGCGCACGTTTTGACTGCTTTTCGTTTAAATGACACCAGACGGATGGCCAAACAAATACAACTTGGTAGTGGCACCCTTTTAAGTATACAGACTAGCTAGTTAGCGTGTTAGATTCCTACCGCTCTTCTTCCGTTACACATTTTACATAGCAGTACATCAGTCCAGATATTGGCTATTATCGCAAAAGTAAAACAAAGAATGCAATTCAATACAAGGACTAAAATTGTTTAATTGTTTCCACCCAGGATCGAACTGAGGACCTTCAGCGTGTAAAGCCGACGTGATAACCACTACACTATGGAAACATTAACTTTATAAAGATGGCAACAAATTTATTTCGCCAATATCAACATAACATGTTTATGTCCCCCAACGATATTATCAGGATATAGCTGACCAAATGAAGCCACTTGATGAAAAATAGGCATCAATAATCGATATTTCGCTTTGAGAAATATCAGAGAAAAGAAATCCAATTTTTAAAAAAGATCAATCGATTTTTCAGAGTCAGTTACTCTTAATAAAAATGGAGGGCTAATACAAATACGGGGTAAAATGTAAATATATGGGGGGTATAGCTCAGTGCTAGAGCATTCGACTGCAGATCGAAATGTCCCCGGTTCAACCCCGGATGCCCCCTGTTAAGTTGAATATAATATAAGGAACGAAATATTATTGGGATTATTCAGTTAAATTGTTTCATTGATGTATTTATTGAATTTAAAAATAAGCTCACTCGAAATATTTCTACGTATCAGCCTGACTTTTGAAAGTTTGAAAGAAATTCTCATCAACTTATGGAAACTGATCTGCGTTAAAGCTGTTCAAGAAGTATTATTTAATAACACACAGTTTCTTCATTTCAATAACTGAAATATCTGACTGGCCTCCTGTTCGATAGAAACTCAATAATTAACCAAATGATTCTTTGTTTGCGCATCCGGTGTGAAACACAAATTAAAAGCTAAGGGTTTTTCGCAAAATTAATACGTTACAATCCGGAATGTCGAAGGTAAACTCATGTGGACATTTATGGGGGTATAGCTCAGTGGTAGAGCATTCGACTGCAGATCGAAATGTCCCCAGTTCAAACCTGGGTGCCCCCTTAAAAGACGGATGATCATGATTGAGATAATCAAATGAAATAACGTTTTCTGCACGTTTTCCTAATTGAATGGAAACTTTGATATCATTTATTTAATGATTTACATCAAATATAAAGTGACAAAACAATAATCACACCTTAGAATTACTACTGTATCTGTAGCAGATTTGCGCACAATATAGAAAGAACCAGCCAGGTACGATTATCTCAGCGAAATTATGTAAAACCCCGGTCGTGTGTACAATTGCAATCAATACTTAAGAGTCTCATGCTGTTTCGACTGAGGTAGCCAGGCTCATACAAATCAACGTTGTAATGCAATAATATCTAACATGTCATGGTAAAATGCATATGGATTATCGCTCGCACTATAGTGATAACTACATCGGTGGTTATGAGGTTTTACTGCTAAGATACACATAAGTTATATTGCTATATTTTATTGTTTTACATTTTATGTAATGCGTTCTAGGATGATAGACTGCATAGTTGTAAACTTATCTCTAGTGATGTAACATTACCACTTTGCAGTAATCAAGTCAAAGCTACAGCGGTTATTGTTGCGTTAAAAAAGCGCACGTTTTGACTGCTTTTCGTTTAAATGACACCAGACGGATGGCCAAACAAATACAACTTGGTAGTGGCACCCTTTTAAGTATACAGACTAGCTAGTTAGCGTGTTAGATTCCTACCGCTCTTCTTCCGTTACACATTTTACATAGCAGTACATCAGTCCAGATATTGGCTATTATCGCAAAAGTAAAACAAAGAATGCAATTCAATACAAGGACTAAAATTGTTTAATTGTTTCCACCCAGGATCGAACTGAGGACCTTCAGCGTGTAAAGCCGACGTGATAACCACTACACTATGGAAACATTAACTTTATAAAGATGGCAACAAATTTATTTCGCCAATATCAACATAACATGTTTATGTCCCCCAACGATATTATCAGGATATAGCTGACCAAATGAAGCCACTTGATGAAAAATAGGCATCAATAATCGATATTTCGCTTTGAGAAATATCAGAGAAAAGAAATCCAATTTTTAAAAAAGATCAATCGATTTTTCAGAGTCAGTTACTCTTAATAAAAATGGAGGGCTAATACAAATACGGGGTAAAATGTAAATATATGGGGGGTATAGCTCAGTGCTAGAGCATTCGACTGCAGATCGAAATGTCCCCGGTTCAACCCCGGATGCCCCCTGTTAAGTTGAATATAATATAAGGAACGAAATATTATTGGGATTATTCAGTTAAATTGTTTCATTGATGTATTTATTGAATTTAAAAATAAGCTCACTCGAAATATTTCTACGTATCAGCCTGACTTTTGAAAGTTTGAAAGAAATTCTCATCAACTTATGGAAACTGATCTGCGTTAAAGCTGTTCAAGAAGTATTATTTAATAACACACAGTTTCTTCATTTCAATAACTGAAATATCTGACTGGCCTCCTGTTCGATAGAAACTCAATAATTAACCAAATGATTCTTTGTTTGCGCATCCGGTGTGAAACACAAATTAAAAGCTAAGGGTTTTTCGCAAAATTAATACGTTACAATCCGGAATGTCGAAGGTAAACTCATGTGGACATTTATGGGGGTATAGCTCAGTGGTAGAGCATTCGACTGCAGATCGAAATGTCCCCAGTTCAAACCTGGGTGCCCCCTTAAAAGACGGATGATCATGATTGAGATAATCAAATGAAATAACGTTTTCTGCACGTTTTCCTAATTGAATGGAAACTTTGATATCATTTATTTAATGATTTACATCAAATATAAAGTGACAAAACAATAATCACACCTTAGAATTACTACTGTATCTGTAGCAGATTTGCGCACAATATAGAAAGAACCAGCCAGGTACGATTATCTCAGCGAAATTATGTAAAACCCCGGTCGTGTGTACAATTGCAATCAATACTTAAGAGTCTCATGCTGTTTCGACTGAGGTAGCCAGGCTCATACAAATCAACGTTGTAATGCAATAATATCTAACATGTCATGGTAAAATGCATATGGATTATCGCTCGCACTATAGTGATAACTACATCGGTGGTTATGAGGTTTTACTGCTAAGATACACATAAGTTATATTGCTATATTTTATTGTTTTACATTTTATGTAATGCGTTCTAGGATGATAGACTGCATAGTTGTAAACTTATCTCTAGTGATGTAACATTACCACTTTGCAGTAATCAAGTCAAAGCTACAGCGGTTATTGTTGCGTTAAAAAAGCGCAAGTTTTGACTGCTTTTCGTTTAAATGACACCAGGCGGATGGCCAAACAAATACAACTTGGTAGTGGCACCCTTTTAAGTATACAGACTAGCTAGTTAGCGTGTAAGATTCCTACCGCTCTTCTTCCGTTACACATTTTACATAGCAGTACATCAGTCCAGATATTGGCTATTATCGCAAAAGTAAAACAAAGAATGCAATTCCATACAAGGACTAAAATTGTTTAATTGTTTCCACCCAGGATCGAACTGAGGACCTTCAGCGTGTAAAGCCGACGTAATAACCACTACACTATGGAAACATTAACTTTATAAAGATGACAACAACTTTATTTCGCCAAAATCAACATAACATGTTTATGTCCCCCAACGATATTATCAGGATATAGCTGACCAAATGAAGCCACTTGATGAAAAATAGGCATCAATTATCGACATTTCGCTTTGAGAAATATCAGAGAAAAGAAATCCAATTTTTAAAAAAGATCAATCGATTTTTCAGAGTCAGTTACTCTTAATAAAAATGGAGGGCTAATAAAAATACGGGGTAAAATAAACATATATGGGGGGTTTAGCTCAGTGGTAGAGCATTCGACTGCAGATCGAATTGTCCCCGGTTCAACCCCGGATGCCCCCTGTTAAGTTGAACCTAATATAAGGAACGAAATATTATTGGGTTTATTCAGTTAAATTGTTTCATGGATGTGTTTATTGAATTTAAAAATAAGCTCACTCGAAATATTTCTACGTATCAGCCTGACTTTTGAAAGTTTAAAAGAAATCCTCATCAACTTATGGAAACTGATCTTCGTTAAAGCTGTTCAAGAAGTATTATTTTAAAATAACACACAGTTTCTTCACTTCAATAACTGAAATATCTGACTGGCCTCCTGCTCGATAGAAACTCAATTATTAACCAAATGATTCTTTGTTTGCGCATCCTGTGTGAAACACAAATTAAAAGCTAAGGGTTTTTCGCAAAATTAATACGTTACAATCCAGAATGTCGAAGGTAAACTCATGTGGACATTTATGGGGGTATAGCTCAGTGGTAGAGCATTCGACTGCAGATCGAAATGTCCCCAGGTCAAACCTGGTGCCCCCTTGTAAGACGGATGATCATGATTGAGATGATCAAATGAAATAACTTGAGACTTTCTGCACGCTTTCCTGATTGAACGGAAACTTTGATATCATTTATTTAATGATTTACATCAAATATATAGTGACAAAACAATAATCACACCATAGAATTACTACTGTATCTGTAACTGATTTGCGCATAATATAGAAAGAACCAGCTAGGTACGATTATCTCAGCGAAAAATGTAAAACCCCGGTCGTGTGTACAATTGCAATCAATACTTAAGAGTCTCATGCTGTTTCGACTGAGGTAGCCAGGCTCATACAAATCAACGTTGTAATGCAATAATATCTAATATGTCATGGTAAAATGCACATGGATTATCGCTCGCACTATGGTGATAACTACATCGGTGGTTATGAGGTTTTACTGCTAAGATACACATAAGTTATATTGCTATATTTTATTTGTTTACTTTTTATGTAATGGGTGCTAGGATGATAGACTGCATAGTTGTAAACTTATCTCTAGTGATGTAACATTACCACTTTGCAGTAATCAAGTCAAAGCTACAGCGGTTATTGTTGCGTTAAAAAAGCGCAAGTTTTGACTGCTTTTCGTTTAAATGACACCAGACGGATGGCCAAACAAATACAACTTGGTAGTGGCACCCTTTTAAGTATACAGACTAGCTAGTTAGCGTGTAAGATTCCTACCGCTCGTCTTCCATTACACATTTTACATAGCAGTACATCAGTCCAGATATTGGCTATTATAGCAAAAGTGAAACAAAGAATGCAATTCCATATAAGGATTAAAATTGTTTAAATGTTTCCAACCAGGATCGAACTGAGGATCTTCAGCATGTAAAGCCGACGTGATAACCACTACACTATGGAAACATTAACTTTCTAAAGATGGCAACACATTTATTTCGCCAAAATCAACATAACATGTTTTATGTCCCCCAATGATATAATCAGGATATAGCTGACCAAATGAAGCCACTTGATGAAAAATAGGCATCAATTATCGACATTTCGCTTTGAGAAATATCAGAGAAAAGAAATCCAATTTTTAAAAAAGATCAATCGATTTTTCAGAGTCAGTTACTCTTAATAAAAATGGAGGGCTAATACAAATACGGGGTAAAATATAAATATATGGGGGGTATATCTCAGTGGTAGAGCATTCGACTGCAGATCGAAATGTCCCCGGTTCAACCCCGGATGCCCCCTGATAAGTTGAACCTAATATAATGAACGAAATATTATTGGGTTTATTCAGTTAAATTGTTTCATTGATGTATTTATTGAATTTAAAAAAAAGCTCACTCGAAATATTTCTACGTATCAGCCTGACTTTTGAAAGTTTGAAAGAAATTCTCATCAACTTATCGAAACTGATCTGCGTTAAAGCTGTTCAAGAAGTATTATTTAATAACACACAGTTTCTTCACTTCAATAACTGAAATATCTGACTGGCCTCCTGTTCGATAGAAACTCAATAATTAACCAAATGATTCTTTGTTTGCGCATCCTGTGTGAAACACAAATTAAAAGCTAAGGATTTTTTTCGCAAAATTAATACGTTACAATCCAGAATGTCGAAAGTAAACTCATGTGGACATTTATGTGTGTATAGCTCAGTGGTAGAGCAATCGACTGCAGATCGAAATGTCCCAAATGCAAACCTTGTAAGACGCCCCCTTGTAAGACGGATGATCATGATTGAGATGATCAAATGAAATAACTTAAGGTTTTCTGCACGCTTTCCTGATTGAATGGAAACTTTTATATCATTTATTTAATGATTTACATCAAATATATAGTGACAAAACAATAATCACACCTTAGAATTACTACTGTATCTGTAGCAGATTTGCGCACAATATAGAAAGAACCAGCCAGGTACGATTATCTCAGTGAAAAATGTAAAACCCCGGTCGTGTGTACAATTGCAATCAATACTTAAGAGTCTCATGCTGTTTCGACTGAGGTAGCCAGGCTCCTACAAATCAACGTTGTAATGCAATAATATCTAATATGTCATGGTAAAATGCACATGGATTATCGCTCGCACTATGGTGATAACTACATCGGTGGTTATGAGGTTTTACTGCTAAGATAAATAAAAGTTATATTGCTATATTTTATTTGTTTACTTTTTATGTAATGCGTGCTAGGATGATAGACTGCATAGTTGTAAACTTATCTCTAGTGATGTAACATTACCACTTTGCAGTAATCAAGTCAAAACTACAGCGGTTATTGTTGCGTTAAAAAAGCGCAAGTTTTGACTGCTTTTCGTTTAAATGACACCAGACGGATGGCCAAACAAATACAACTTGGTAGTGGCACCCTTTTAAGTATACAGACTAGCTAGTTAGCGTGTAAGATTCCTACTGCTCTTCTTCCATTACACATTTTACACAGCAGTACATCAGTCCAGATATTGGCTATTATCGCAAAAGTAAAACAAGGAATGCAATTCCATACAAGGATTAAAATTGTTTAACTGTTTCCAACCAGGATCGAACTGAGAACCTTCAGCGTGTAAAGCCGACGTGATAACCACTACACTATGGAAACATTAACTTAATTAAGATGGCAAAAAATTTATTTCGCCAAAATCAACATAACATGTTTATGTCCCCCAACGATATAATCAGGATATAGCTGACCAAATGAAGCCCCTTGATGAAAAATAGGCATCAATTATCGACATTTCGCTTTGAGAAATATCAGAGAAAAGAAATCCAATTTAAAAAAAAAAATCAATCGATTTTTCAGAGTCAGTTACTCTTAATAAAAATGGAGAGCTAACAGGATAACGGGGTAAAATATAAATATATGGGGGGGTATAGCTCAGTGGTAGAGCATTTGACTGCAGATCGAAATGTCCCAGGTTCAACCCCGGATGCCGCCTGTTAAGATGAACCTAATATAAGGAACGAAATATTATTGGGTTAATTCAGTTAAATTGTTTCATTGATGTGTTTATTGAATTTAAAAATAAGCTCACTCGAAATATTTCTACGTATCAGCCTGACTTTTGAAAGTTTGAAAGAAATTCTCATCAATTTATGGAAACTGATCTGCGTTAAAGCTGTTCAAGAAGTATTATTTAATAACACACAGTTTCTTCACTTCAATAACTGAAATATCTGACTGGCCTCCTGTTCGATAGAAACTAAATAATTAACCAAATGATTCTTTGTTTGCGCATCCTGCGTGAAACACAAATTAAAAGCTAAGGGTTTTTTCGCAAAATTAATACGTTACAATCCAGAATGTGGAAGGTAAACTCATGTGGACATTTATGGGGGTATAGCTCAGTGGTAGAGCATTCGACTGCAGATCGAAATGTCCTCAGTTCAAACCTGGTTGCCCCCTTGTAAGACGGATGATCATGATTCATATGATCATATTCATTAAATGAAATAACTTGAGGTTTTCTGCACGCTTTCCTGATTGAATGGAAACTTTTATATCATTTATTTAATGATTTACATCAAATATATAGTGACAAAACAATAATCACACCATAGAATTACTACTGTATCTGTAGCAGATTTGCGCCCAATATAGAAAGAACCAGCCAGGAACGATTATCTCAGCGAACAATTTAAAACCCCGGTCGTGTGTTATTTTATACGACCACCATTTCAGTGCTAGGACCATTCCCTTTTCTGTAAATATTCTTGATTTTGAGAATTTAAATTTTTTTGTGTGTTGGTTGACATTTCACTAGATGTTTTTTTATGTATGATGTATGGATTTATTGCTGTGTGTTGTATGGATGCATGATTTAATTTGTAGGCATTTTACTACATATTTTGTGTTCATTAGATCAAAAATTATTGCTGGAGAGACAAAAATACTTGCTTACAGATCGACATAAATCATTCGTGTTTCTGACGGCACATTTTGGTACATCTTTTGTTATTAAAACAAGCTACAATGGTGATGGAATGTATGCCAGTTATCTTCTTGTGTATGATAATGTTTTTTTAAATATTTATTTGAAAATAAGTTATATTTTATTTAAAACAAATTTACGTTTTCTAATTAAGTGATCCTATTGTCTTTAAGATGTGATAATTTCAAAACTTGCCCGCTGAAATGCTAATGCTAATAAATGAATTACATATACAACAACAACATTATGACGTACGTGTTAAAATTTTTAATTTCTTAGATGATTCAAATTAACATGTTAATTTGAATAATGCTTATTAATTTTTTGGCCTTTAGTTGATTCAGAGACTACCAGCAAATGATACGGCGAAATTTAGATATAGGTGATGGCTTTTACCCCCACATCGTAAAGACTGTGGTAGACGCAAAGTTTCCAATTATGGGTTGTCGAGAAAAACCAAAGGGACCAGTAGATCTATCAACATATTAGGTTTAAAAATGTGAGCTTTCACTCAGTGTAAAAAAACGAGGTAAAACAGCTATAATTTTAGCCTACAACGACCTTAGGATTCCAAGCTGCTATTGTTTGCCCCAGTACAGTAACTTAGGAGCCACCAAGTTTATGATGTATTCGGACGCTTATTTGGGGCTATCTACGGTTAGAGTGGCCAGGATCGGAGGAAGTGGCGCTCGTTATGTTGAAAACGAAGGTGGCAGCGATAAAGTATGTGTCAATGCCGTAGTTGAAGCTGTGTGCATATGTAATGTCCGTTCGGAAGGCCACTACCATCATCAAGGAGTTGCGCCTCAATATTCACCGTGTCGTGATTTTCACCGAATCTACCAACAATCTGCGCGTTTTCAACTAGGAGCGTCTCTGTTTTATGCCATATATGGCTATTATAGTTGGCGAGATTCTAGAAGCGTTCGTCTCCATTCATTGGTTCTACGTACCAACGCTGCATAATCTGGCCGGGGAGTGCCAGCGGCGGAATTGACTACAAGCAATCGTTTCTTCACTGAATCGGCTTTCCTGTTGGATGCTCCGAATTTATGGCCAGTCTTTCCTGACTTGCAGTCTCCGCTGGACTCGGCTCCGGATCTATAAATTAAGCAGATTTCTACCGTCTTCGCCTGGGCCACAAGAGAGGCCATTTTTGGTGTCGATGCTCTACTAGCCAAATTTATTCCGTGGAGCAGGTCATTAATAGTAGCGCCCATCCTGCGCTGGCCGACCAATTCCGTGAAAGAAATCGTTGTGAATGGGAAAAAGAAGCAGTCACCTGTCAGGCGTTCCCTGTGGGACTAAGTTCAATATTAGAAAGAGCCAATCACCAAGGATTTGGAAACGGAAGAACCATACCAGGACGAGATCACGCTGGGAGACTACCGGCTCATCGGTCTAACACAGCGCCTATTTTAAGCTTTGAATTGAAGATCACCTTAGAGAACGCTGTCCAAAGTGCACTGTGAATTTTGGATAGCCAAGCTCCACCGTCTTATCCGCAAAGTTGTCGACTATTGCACGCTCTTCCGGTGGTTTGCAGCAAAGGCAACAGCGCCGCTTATGGCGGCTTTACCGTCAAACCGTTTATTCTTGCCTGCCTTCGCTTGTACCGGAGTCGACCATTTCAGCCCCATTTCAGCCCCCCAAGTTAAGATTTTCTTACGAGTGGTGAAGCGGTGGGCTGTTTATTCACATGACTAACCTGCACCGTCCAATCGGAAATGGCCTTCGCTATCGACGCGGACACGTTCATCTCCGTTTTTGAAAATTTCAAGGTTGCGCGGGACACTCCGAAGTACGTGCATTGTAACAACGGGACTAATTTCCACGTACTGGTCATCGTTCGACGTACTGGTAATGCACCATCTTACCGTCGCCAAGCTTTTCCTGTTGGAGCTAGATGCAGAGGAAGAAGAATATGCGTCAACTGACGGACGCAGGCCCAACGGTGTTCTGAACCAGGAGTTAGAAGCGGCTTCCCATGCCACAGTCACAGCGCCAGTTGAAGAAAAAAAGGTTTTCTGGCAGAAAGAACAGCAAAAAGCTATACAAACTGATTTTCTCCTGTGATTGTTAATCAACTAAATCTAAAAAAGCCGTCTTGTCATCAATTTAAAGTCTTAGCTGATTATGTCCAACGGAGTCGATCCGTGATATTGGAAGTCATCTACAAGCAAAATTGAATAATCAGAATAATTGAAAAATCTTCTGAACTAACTATTAGAAGAAAAACTTTGGGTACGAATTGCGTGAATCGATTTGCTATCAGCATTTTCTTCTTTTAATTAATTTTTAATTAATTTTTTTAGGAGGGGGATACACAATTAACGACATTTTGTCAAGTTTCATTAGACTTTGAAATATTTTCCATAATATTTTAACAGATTTATTATATTTGAATTAAGTTAAGAAAATAGTTCTAACGCAAAAAAACGTCAATGAATTTAGAAATGCCTTTGAAAGGGAACAATGAATTTTAAAAACTCGGGCTAAAGGGGGAGGTGATATTTTTGGATAAACAAATTCGACGATAATCGGCTAAATCTTAATCATAGAAATTTTTGCGACTTGTTTCATTTTCAGAAGTCTTTGTGGTGATTCCAATTAGGTGTTTGTAACATGCTGCTGCAATACTTGGCACATTTGCCTTGACGGCAACGAACAAACGTTTCTTTATCTCTTTGCAAGGGTCTCTCCACAGCTGCGGAAGTCAAGCACCGTCGTTGAGTTTTTCTTATCCTAACGAAGCGGCTGCTGGCGTTCAGCGGTTCGCGGCAGTTCAGCGGCAGCGTTCAGCGGCAGCTGGCTGCGTCCAGCTGTCGGTGGAGTGGAAAGATCTATAGCAACTACGCCTTGTTATGTCTGTCTTACGATACATGCGTAAAGAAACGCCACTGTATTGCGCCTGATGAGATGGGATATCTAAATTACACGGGAGCATAAGCGAGACTAGGACTGTCTTTGCTGGGCCACCCCTTTCCAGGCCTGCAACGCCAAATCATCTAATGGGGAAAGATTTGAATATAACACTGTCTACTACAGCTTTTACTCCGCAACGATGACTCCAATAACAAATGCCTTAATACATATGCTCCAAAGACTAAAAATCCCCTCAAAGGTCACAAAACCATAGTGAACCAAAAAGTGCAGAACCAAAACTGAACACACAGAAAGCTTCCAAACTTGGCGCTCGACTCTCCATCAAAACGACAAATCCTACCTATATAAAATGGAAATAAACGAGAATAGAACTATACTCAAAGGAAATAACAGGTCGTGGGAGAGGCACATTAAAATATTAGATGACGGAAATGCATCAACATTCTGTAAATTTGCCAAATCTCATAAATGGATGGAGAAATCCGCCAACGGCCTTCATCGAGCAGAGATTTCTGGGTCATGATGCCGCAAGCCATCGACAGTAGTTGTCTAGACATCTATTTTCGCTTAACCTGAGCGTTTCACAGGCCACATCCCTATTTTATGGGTCCATCATTCATCTCTTCCATCATGCTTTAACTTAGGGTATGGTAGAAGGGATGGTCGTGTTCTTAGTTAGGTCGGTTCAAGTCAGACGGATTCAATTCTGGTTCAGGCATATTTTGGAATCCAAGGATGTCGTATTTACCCTTATCCGATGTGTTCTCTTGATGATGTAACATTAATGGAGGTGGGAGAGCCGTTGAATCTATATATGATGGTGAGGTTTGATGTTTGATTTTGTCAAAGATGGCGTAACGGTTTATTCTGATCTTGAAATCTTCAATAAAAAAGACAAATATATGTTTTTTTCACCAGTAACCTAAATTACAGTTTATTTCATTTCTGTCCGAGACATCGGAAGCAGGTTCACAGATAAATAAAAAAGAGTTGATAAAATTCACATTTTTTTGTGAAAAAAGGTTTCTTCATTAAACTTCCCGCTCCTCCATCTAAGTCGATTATTGCTGGCTGTTGGACCTCGTCCGAAAAAAAGACTTCGTATGTGGAGTCCATGACCGCGCTAACAATTGAAACCAAACTAGGTGAAATGAGATTAGGTAAAAAGGAAATTAAAATAGTTTTTTCACCTTATAGTGTGCAGTTTACACATATACGCTGCCAAAACAGTACAGAGAAAGGAAAAAAACCATAGACGCCCAACGCTTTGACTATAACTGCAATCGCATCATTGTGTGACATATTTAGAATCGGTGGTGAGGGTGTGATATAGTAGGATTTTGCAAAACCGTTTCAAAGATGTTCTTTTTCCGTCAATTCCCAAATCTAGGTTATGGGCTAGCATTAATAATAAAGAAAAGAACAATTCCACAATCATTGCATATGATTGAATTTTGTGTGAAACTGAATTTTAGTGCGAGAGAACCCAACTGAAGAGGTTTTCGCAATGCCTGTGATTCGGCTTGCCGAAGGGAAATTTCTGATCAGTTGAAAATTTATTCCGTGAATTGCAGTAACGCCGTGGACGCCGTGATTTAAAAAAACTTTTGAATTACTTGAAGGGAAAGTATCAAGTCAACGAGTCGTTAAAATGTTTAAAGGAAACGTTTGTGTTCGTTGGGAAGAACGAACCAGTCATTTTACTCGAAAGCGTAGGGCAAATTGGTTCAGTTTAGAATTTTTGATTTTCTTTGTATTGTTTTTGGAAATGTCTTCGCTCATGAAGCGGCGAGGTCGGCTCTCAAGTGTAAGCATCAATAGTAAGGTCCCCCTTTAAAAATTATGGATTTTAACCCGACTTTAACATGGTAAGTTTAAATGTATTGTAATGAAATTTGTTTGTTTTTTTCTTCTTAACATTGTTTCCCTTGTCAGGCTTATTTCTCCCGTGTTTTACGCTTGACCGCTTTTCACTTGAAGGAAAATTCCCGAGAAATTAGTGCCGTGGCTTTATGGTCAAAAGACATAAAAGTAAGACGTAATTTTATTTTTTTATCTTTTGTTTCTTTACAAGAAAATGTTTCGTTTTATGCGTTGTTTGTTTTCAGGTCGATGAAATTTTCAAGTTTAAACTTTAAAAATAAAAAGACTCGGGGGATGATATTATCACTGAATATGGAGGGAAATTCGGTCTTCATTGTAATTTTACAGCCGTGGTCATTTATTATTGATTAAAATGGTTATGTGTGGGTCCATTTCATTTTTTTGTGCTCCAACAAATGAAGCCCATGCCAAGCAAGAAGCAACATTCTATGCATCCCTGGAATCACGATTAATAGATAACTACGCGGTTGATGTAAGTCTCGCGAAAAACTGTAATCGTTTTGATAAAAATAACAAAAATTAATAAATCTTTAATAAAACCACAATCAAGAAAAATACACAACAAGATTTTTTTCTTTTATCTGAGGTCGGGGGAGCACTCTGCGTCCCTGCCTAGGGGAAAAAAATCCACTAAGAAAGGGCTGGCCTCCGTTTTCTGACCTTAATGTTTGTAAGCTGATGTTGTGGGTGATGAGTTGGCATCTGGGGATATAGCTGGGGCACTAGGAGAGTGACTAGAAATATGGCGACGACTGTGAAACCGGCTTTTGGAGACTTCTGGTCATCTTTCCGAATCTCTAAGAAGAATTAATTAAAATCCAATCTGAAAGAGAAATCAATTTGGGTGAGTTGAACTTTCGACGACTTATAAGAATGCAAATTTTCGCATGCCTTATCAAGCAACAAGTACCTTTGATAGAGAAGATTTTTTCGAACTAAAGGATCCGACATATAATCGACAAAACTAATAACGAATGGTCAATCAAAACAAACTTTACTAACTGACGGTTGATCGAATTTCGTTCTTTTTGGTACATAGATGGTCAACGATAATTGCTCTGATAATGGAATTGTTTTGATCTGATTCCCTCAAAATTCCACGTGCATATATTTCATCATTTGTCCGTGCTTTGTTTAATAAAAAAAACTGGACGGTGAGAACTAAATTAAGTTAATGAAATTTAGTAAATCGGTGGACAACAAGAGGTTCCCAAACAAAGTCATCATTAAAATATGAACTCTTACTGCTGAATGCATGTAAAAATATTTACAAAAGCATTATGGCCAAAATAGTTTTGGGCCTTTTGTGGCGCCATGCTCATCCGCGTAAGAAACACAATCTGCATACGCGACTAAGTTTAACGAAATGCATCGTTTTATTTGTTTTCAAAAATAAAGATCAATAGAAACAAATTTTTGCTCAAGGTAGATTTGGTGCTTTATACCAAGGTATCTACGAAGAACTAGATGTCCCCGTCACATCAATAGAGAAACTAAATAACAAATTTGGTTTCGAAGTACGGCACCCAATTTAGCAGTAGATAAGAAATTGCCCAACAGTTTGGAGAGCCCCACCTTACGAAATAGTGTAGGCAGATCCGCAAAAGCTTCATTCTTCATTAAATCATTAGTTCTGCTTTCATCGTTTGAAGCCAGGTCTCGCAATCGGTGGATGCAAAACTTAGAAGAAATGTGAGATATGAGAAAAATGCAAAAAATTGTCATTATCGCTTAAAGCATTGAGACTCTCGAATTTTTCCCTCAAGAAAAAAAGAATTCAGCTCCAAAGAAGGCAACAGAAAAAATTTGTTAAACAGGGTGATTCTGGCAGAGAAAACAGAGATTGGCCTAGCCTTGCAGAAGCGGACTAACGATATGAGAAAGCCTGGGGTTGGAAAGAGCAGACAAAATCTACTCTTTACCTACCCATGGGGTAAAAAATGTGTCTTTTTGTCAGCGGCAATTTCATTAACGTTTCCATATGGTAGCCTTTGTTCTGCTCTGCAAGAGTTAGGGGGAATATATTCTTTAAAGGAATATGGCAAAACGCGTTAGTTTTGAGCACTTCTTTTCATAAATTAATGTAATAACTTGTAGTAATGTAATGTAATGTAGTGTGCAATAGTAAGGTGGTAGTTTGGTGTCGTGACAATTTGTCAACATAATTGGGATTTATTTTTATTTTTAAATACATGATACTGATTAAGACAATCAGATTTTCGATCCGTAATTTCAAGAAAGGAAGTAGAACCATTTTTGTTTGCTTGTATTGGAACGCCAAGTTCACGTGATTTGGTATCTACCGAAGAAGACTCCACCTGGCCGCTTCTTTCATTAATAAAATGAACCCGTCAACTCCCTTACACTTTCTACTTAGCAGATTGGGCTATTTACAGTTATATTTTATTAAAGTTTACTTGACAACTCAGAGCAAATGTTACAACGTTTAATTCCCGAACCCTCCACTCACGGATAGCCACATATGACACGGTTTGCCATTTGACCAATACTGTGGTTGATTTCTGATTTCCTAATGAACACGGATAGCCTCATGGACACAAATAGCTTCGTATGTTAAATATTTAAAATTTTATCCTTAAAAATGAAATGTTTGAACACAACAGAAAGTTTATGAGAACACGAGCCTTACATGTTTAAAAAAATTATGGCTGAAAATTGTTTGTTGTTTTTTAAATATGTACGACGAATAATACGATGGAAGAACTTTACGGCTTTCACAGTAAGTTCAGTCGGATTTTTCAGACCAGATAAGTGAAGAACAAAGACAACACAGTTATGGGGGAACATGTGTCGCAAAAAATAATTTTCGCACTTGGTTTTTAGTTTCATTATCTGGTATTTTTTAGCAGCAATACACAGGTCCGCACCAATAGCTCCCATTTTGGCGGCGGTAACTTGTCCTGTGTAGAAATAGTGTAGCAGCTGATGCAGAATTCCCAATTCAATATCTTCGATAGTAACTTTATTACTGGCTTTTTCTTTGATGTTAGTTCCGAACACTCTAGCAAAAGCATCGCGCCTGCCATCGAGAATTTCTTTTGTGTGCTCTATGCTCACGGTCAATGTATGTGTAATATGTAAAGAAAAACTGCTGATAGCCATCGACTATGACTATGACTTGTATGAAAAAACTCACTAAGAATAGCTTTATCTAAATCTTCTTGTGTTTTGATCTGCTTGTATTTCCAAGAACTATCCAATTTTTTACCTTTCTAGTGGCAGGGAATTTGGCCTGAATAAGATCTTTTCTTCACTTTTTCCTTTGTTTTTTTCTTTTTCAAGCAGAGTTTAATTGTGTTAGGTGGGTAGTGTATATTGTCTAGAACGAACAAAAATTATAATGTTCTAAACATATATGAGTACGATGGAAAACAACTCACTCTGATGTGCCTCTTGGTATTGTGTAATAAGTTGTTTGTAATAGCCAGAAGTTCAATGTGACATTTCTTATTGTACTTTGTTTACAGTGTTTGGACTTTGGAACGTCAATTGAATTTGTGACGTTTGCCTTCAAACGTCAAATTTTACAGAAAGTCACCCGTTGACGTTCCAAACACTGTTTGTTTATCCTTATAGTAAATTTGTTTATGTCCTTTATTGTAATACCACTACGAAGAATATAGGTTCAAGAAAAAACAGAAATCAGTTAACTAAGACATAGGCTAAATAACAAGATTAGAAAGTGAGTACATCTTTAATCGTGGTTTTAGCTTCGGCAAAGGATATAGAGGTGCTGGTTCTGCACCTGTTATACAACATATCTGTGATACAACTGGGGACTTAAGTGGAACTTTTTTGAAAATACTGTAGTTCAAGATTAATTTATGAAACAAATTAATCGAGTCTATTTCCCCGTCTACCTGTTGTTCTTCCACTTCTTCGTTTACTTCAATTTCCCCTTTCTTCATCTCAGCTATACCATAAAATAAGAATAAATTTGCCCTTGTTTCTTCTTTATCAAAAAGATTGCACTCGGCATGAAGAATCGATTGATCTGTACATATTTTATCTAAAAGGGAAAATAAATTTTATGGTGTTCTAAAAAATTGTGTTCTAAAATTTTTTTTTATATTATTTCTATCAAGTGAATATTACTAACTGCTTACTACACCTTTTACATTTGGGACTTTAATTGATATAATAAATAACTTTTTTAAATTTTGCCGAGGTTTTTCTTTCTCAAAGAAAACTGTAACATTTTAAAAATTTATCATTTCCGTTGTTTTTCAAATTTCCCCCCCACCATTTTCTCGTTACTCCTTCCTTTTATTCCTAGAGCGCGCTTTTAAATATGCCGTTAAGGGCATAGAAGGGGTGAGTAACCAAGGGGGTCAGAGTAAAAAAATCTGCATTTCCAAAAATCCGAAAATGGTATAACATGATTTTTTATGTTTCCTGTATATATAAGATTGATTTTGTGGTTTCTATTTTGACGATGACAAGTCTTCAGCTAAGATTATCTAAGTGATGTAGCCCGATATATGAAAGGACTGATTCCCCCGTAAATTCTAATGCTTATCAAATTTTGAATCTGACGATGCAACTGAAGATAAAGTGCTTTCACGGAACCTTCTACAATGACTTACACAGTTAACGTTTCCTTCAAATAAACATCAGTAACAAAAGGAGTGTTTTTGAATTTCTTTATTTTTATTTTTTCCTACCTAAACTTCCTTTTTCCCTAATTTCTTGCGCAACAAAAAAGCCTAGTTTTTTTAATGGCTTATGAAGAAGACGATTTTCAGCTAATTAAATCAGCCAACTTTTATCTTATCTGTTCACACTCTGTGACTTTAGGAGTCCGAGTCCACTGTCATTGGTTTTTTAATAGGATCCCCTATGTGAAATTTGGGTAAAGGTGTCAATGAGTATGATGGTAATGAAGAAAAGGGGGAGTCAGAAGGAAAGATCTTTTTGTCTGAGTGGCAAAGAATGCAATTCAACATGGTGAGACATAGGGGGAGTTGAAGTTAAGTATGTTGTCTATGTTTGGTATGGTATCAGAATATTAATCCTGTCAAAGGTATAAATAAGTATCTGAATAAAGGTGTCAATGAGGAAAATGCAGAAAAGGATGTGATCAGGTAAAAGGGGATGTCCATGAGCAAGGTCTACGTGTCCAAAAAAAGAAAGGAAAAGCAATTAATAAATTTACAATATGAGTAACCAAATACAATTAATTTACAGTTAGAAATCTTGCTGAAGTAAATAAAAACGGAGGAAATTCTCAAAAGGAAAAATGTATGGAGAAAAAAAGGATCAGCCAAAAATTGAGAAACAGGAGGGAATGAAGGACAGACAAAGTACGGAAGGTAAATAATAATAGCAAATTTGCAAGAATATGTATGACTCTTCTACTGCCTCAGAAATAGAACAATGGATACGTAACATGCAAAAACGGCTACATTTTTAAGACTCGCAACACAATTTTTTTTATAGAACTAATTAGCGGTTCTGTAAAAGCGGCTTATTATTCGCCAACAAATCGAAACGCAATCAGAATATGACGGAAAACTGTCAATCTCGGCTGTTAGGGACTCGTGGTGAAGCCGACCGGAAATGGTTCAAGGATAGATAGAAGGGTTTGTTTTGACGACTCTATAGCGGACGGATATTCTCGTCCATTAACTTTCTTCCGTCTTCAAAATGTGATACTCTCAACATCCATTATGATCCTAGTTTACACAAACATTAGTGGTGCTCTTCTGGCTGATGACGTCTAGTTTTCGCCAATCTCAACCGAAATCCGAAAAATTAGATAGTCCAAGTGTTTCATGCACTATATTGTATTTTTTTTAAGAAGATAAACAGCAGCGAACTATCAATTCGTTGGTTAAGAGGATATTTGGAAATAGGGCTGCTATTAGCTGATTTAATGTCTGCTCCTGTGATAAAAGCACACTTGATATTTGGTGAAGAAGCTAGAACTCATTACATTACTATATTACAATGCAAGGATTGGAAAGGTAGGTTACTTGAATTTCCAGTAATTTCCAGGGTTAAATGACAAATAATTATGTTCTCTGTTTCATTTGCTATCGGTTCTTTCGTTTAATCGTGGAATTTGTCTGACACATTTCCAACAACACCCCTGGATTGTGGTCGTGGCCGTCCTTTTTTTGACAACATGGGACGAGAAGCTTTGGTTCTCTTTGGAACTTAAAATTCGTTTTCATCATTTTGACGTTTTTTTTCATCTTTGGCCCTCTCTATCTCTTCACGTGGGAAAATAAAAAATTTATTTAAATGTGTTAAATGCGAAAGAATAAAGCCAATTTCTCGCATTGTTTTGAATAGTGTGAGAAAATTTTTGCATGAAACGCACACGCTATGTTGAATGTCCACATTTGATACTTGTCCTAGATGACCTTTCCCGTGACACCAGATCCCATGTCCCTCGTTATTAGCATCAATTTCTTGGATAACACCACCGGCGTGTTAGCAGTATCCACTTTCCTTTTCTATAGTCGCGCAATTGAGCCACGTTTTCCCAACAGTAATGATAAAAAAATAATAAAAAAAATTGTCATTTAAATTTATCAAAATCAATCAAACCACTCTGTGACAGTGGCACTGCATGTCTCGGTGCCATATTGTCAATTCGGTAGTTTTGATGTGGGATCCGTTCTGAGAATGCATAAAGGTCTTTAAATTTTGAAAGACTTCTGTTACATCTTCATAAAGTTGCTTGTATTCCACCCGATATATTGATCTCTTAGATTCTAATATTAGCAGATAATATTAGGCACCTCCCAGTGAGTCTCTTCATCGATCCACATACATAAGAATTTATTTTACCAGCAATGAAGCCTTTTTTCAGTTCTCCCTTCCGGTACTCCTTTTAAGATATTCGGTGCATCATTCCTTGAGCCATATCCAGCACTTACAAATCCTTCCATCTTCATGCATTCCATGTCATGGCCCTCCACTAGTTTGTTGTTAATTACCCTCAGTAAGTTTCAAGATTTGGCATGGCTGCATCTATTGTGCTAATGAATTAGGGACAATTGGTTCAAATTTACAGAATGTTTCCTCTTAGTTGAGGAAAATTTCCTTTCAGAAGAAAAAAGGTGGGACACGTTTTGTTTCGGCCTGATGTTGGTACATCCCATTTGAAAGCCATGCTCCCGTCAAAATGATTTTGTCATGTCGACAAATGACACTTCTTGTTAGCTGGTGAACGTAGCCAGCATATAATTTTCAATAACAATCCCAATTAAAATAGATTGATTTTTTAAAATTTAGCACATTGTACAAACTTCGCCCGGTTTTAACACGTCGCCTTATGGCGCTTCGTTCATTTAGATTTTTATGAAAAAACTATGTAAGTTTATTATTTTTAGAAATGCGTTTCGCATTTCAATCTAATGCTATTGTTTCCCTGTTGCCTTCACACTATTAAAAAGTAGATATTTTGACAGAAAACCTTTAAAAAATAGTGTAAAAAAATCAATTGAAAATGAAAAACTCTGAATTACAGATTTTTACATTTTCTCTGAGAGAGTTTTTGATAATTATCAGAATCTATACATCCACATACTGGTTATTTGGATCAATAAATTGAGGAAACATTCTGAAGTTCGTTTGCATGTTGAAGTCTTCAAAGGACCCTACTGTTCTTTTAAAATGTAACTATACGATTACATTGACATGTGTTTTTTTAGCTTCGTTCAAAATCTTCATCGTTTTCAATGTTAATTTCTTTTTGCGGCAATTTCTCTAGGTCAATCCAGCTGAACTCAACCATCAATCGTTATCTCAGCTTTGTCTCCGATCTTGGCGAAATTTCAACAGTGTAATTATAAAGTCATGAAATACTGCTGTGCAAAATTTTCCCACCATTTAGGTCAATTATTTTATTAAATAGGACAAAATAAAATGTTCTTTTCTCATTATTTCCACAAACAATTTTTCACGTCTGATTTTCCATTTTATTTTTTTTAGTTCTTGACTCAGTTATCTCAGAATTTAAAATATAATATTCTTATTTAGTTTTTACGGGCTATTTTTGGTTGTATTATCAAATTGTTTTTGTTTTTCATAAGCAATCAAATTTAATTGATTTTTCAACATTTAGTTTAAGATTAAACAATTAAGCTAAAAGAATTGATACCCTCCTATCTTTAAAATTCAATACCTCCTAAGGCTGATGAAAATCTTTAAACGCGGTATCACAAGTCAACAGAAGATATATTAATTTCCATTGTTTATTTAATTAAGGAGAAGTGTGTTGTTTCTCTACTAGATTTAATTCATCTTATATTTAGTATTTTCGCAAAAAAAACGTTTGTTTTTTCCTGAATTAGTAGTTAAGGGCTATGAAGAATGCCCCCTTTGTTCACCTAGGGGGTAAAAGAGGAAGAGCGGAAAAGGAAAAGGGATTAAGTTCTACCCCTAAAGGCCGAAAGGGACCGAAAAACACACGCTTTTGCAAAAATAATGCATATAAGATCTCTCTCTTTCTTGTACAGACTCGTTTATGGTCAAAGAATTTCCAAGAAACTTGAAGCTGATTTTGAAGAGTTTACTAGGGAGCATACCCAGTAAATGGAAACCTAAGTGAGATAATTACAAAAGCAGAGTGCCCAAATAAAAGCTACAAGTGATATTGATATCACATTCAACAATTTTATTTTGTCCTTTCAGGAAGCTTCAGACTCTGAAACGGCAGATTTACCAGTTCGTACAGGGATACGGCTTCCAGCCTTACTCACTTACTAACAGCAATTCTTCACTGGGTGAACTTGAATATATTTCCGTAGGGAATAATGCAATTATTTACAATTTTATTGGCGTCGCGAATGTACTTTTTCTATGTTCATTTTCATAATTTAATTGTTTAGGCTGATTCATTCGAAACCTCATTGGGGTTGCGTCAATGAGTGTGAGAAGAATGCTAGGGAGGAGGTGGCGAGGCTGATAAAAGGGAAAATTGACAAAATAATACTACTTGTTTAGGCTAACGTTCCCATACGCTTGTCAAATCAAGTTAAAAAATTGGCTATTTACGAGAACTTAAGTAATTTTTGGCTCAATTTGGCTGCCTTTTTTATAAATAAAACAAAAACATCACATCCTTTTCACTTTCTCTTTAGCATATAGGTTGATAAAAACCTGTCCTTGTTTCTGTTCGTGCATGAGAGAGACAGATTCACCACGTGCCACGTACCTTAAGAGAGAAAATGTGATTTGTTAATAGTATCAAAATATAACACTTCACTCATTAAAAAACACTTCATACGACAAATCAAGGTATAACAGTAACAGTAACAGTAACAACAGAACACTTCCTCCAAATGTGTGTTGTTGTGCAAAAAAAGGGGAACACTTTGGCCCGTAAGCCGCCATGTTAAAAGCGCGGAAATACTTGTCGTGTTTCCAAACTTAGTGTTGGTACTGTATGGGGCTCTTTTGGATCTGTTTTCTTTTGCCATTTTATCTGACAATGCAGCATGGTTGTGCTTCTTGGTAGCACGAGAATGGGGAGAAAAGGGAGAATGAGACGAATTGGGGAGAAGAGGAAACGGGGGTCCCCTTTTTTTCGTACGCCCTCCTCCCTCCCATTCGTCCGCATTCGTCCAATTATCCCTCTTCTCCCCGTTCTCGCGTTACCAAGCAGCACAGCCATGCTGCGTTGCCAGATAAAACGGCAAAAGAAAACAGATCCGAAAGAGCCCTATACAATTTTTGCATTCTCAATTCTTTTCAATGATACACTGTGTATTCGTTCCCGCTTCAAGCCAACGACTGGTATCAGGAGTTGAATTGCCAGGTAAAATTTTTCCCATTCCATTTTTTTCCATTCTAACAAGTCCGTAGCATATTTCATAGCCTGCTATAGAGCTCTTTGGGATCTGTTTTCTTATGCCGTTTTATCTGGCAACGCAGCAGCATAACAAAGTAAACAACGTAGAATAAAAACCACTTTTCCGGCAGTTAAGCCTAAAGTTGTACAGCTATTACCATTACCAGCAACCAATCGTTCATGGATCTCACTGAAACACTGCATTTTGTCGAAATATGGAAAGTTAAATTGAATAAACCGTACAAGGAAACTACTGCGATGTCACCATCCTAGTTTTTCTCACGTGTTACCTGTCTATCAGTAAGTCCAATATCAGATGGAGAATTGGCGATGCTAATCACTATTTGCCTATAACGCGGAATTTCACCAAATACTTTCGACGCCATGACATATTCAGTTTGCTTTCAATGGCACGAAATGTACCTTTCAAGTCGCAGCCGCAGTTGGATGTCCTTTCCTTGTAAAACTCCCACTCCTTTCGGGAAAAATTGACGGAACCGACTAGTTTGTGCCCGAGTTCATCGAAAAGTGAAAAGCCGACAGGAAAGTAATACGTATTCTCCAACCAACTGTATCAAGGTGTTGAATGGGATTGCTGAGCGAGCAACAACTGGGGTAGCACAGTTATCCCTTTGTGCCTAAGACGAACCAAGGAACCTTGTTAGGCAGATTGCAGTTGCAGTGGATTGAGGAATAATACTACTTACAACTTGGGTACGAGTACTACCACACAACTTGTATTAGTACTCGGGCACTAGTTTCTTTAAGACAGCCCGCAAATTCTCAGCATATTTGTAAGACACTCTGTAACAAAGAAAAATGGAGAACAGATTACACAATAATGTACTACTTACACCACTTATCATTTAGGCGCCCCACTGTGGATGTAGTTAATACTCATCAAATTCTTTTCTTCCGCTTGCCAGCTGGAGAAACTCCCTAACCGAACGAGGAAGTTAGGGCACGTTAATGCCCAGAATTTCCGTCTGGACAACCGTATTTGTGAGTTAAGTAAATTTGTATCTACCTCCCAAAAATCCTGCACAAATGCACACACATTCAACATCACCGCCAATTTTTGTCTTGGAAATAAAACAACAAACCAAATCGATTAATCAATTTTTACCACATGTTCTCTGGGCTGTCCCTGGGGAACAGCGATAAATCCGCATCGATTACATAGTGAGGAAAGGATGGCGGGTTCGGATAACTCTTCTGTTCCTGTGTCTTCTCGTTCTCCTGCTCCTTCTTCAGGTTGCAATAAGGAAGCAAAAGTGGCAATAATGATATTTCCTCGTTGGGAAAGCCCAGTGGCCGTGAGTTGTTACTTCGGCACCATTAACTGCTACGTCTAGATCCTATAATGATCTAATTTCACAATTTTCCTAACATTTCTCATTGCGATACCTAGGGTAGCATATTGTTTTAATGCGTATTAGTGGAATGCGGGAACATACACTAATAGAAATCTCCACCCTTCACCAGGATTGAACCTATTATCTATTTAGTTAAGTTTTAATGCCTCAGCTAATTCGTCATTCTGTAGTCACCTACGACGACTAAATTACGCAACATTTCAGTAACCAACAGAATGCTTTGCAATCACTGTTACCCAAAAATTTACCCTTGGAAATCCGAAAGGAAACAACTGACATTACATCCGCCATTTGAATCACACAAGCGCCACTTTTTTATATTCAAAACAAAACAAACAATCAGCGCGACAATACATATGAGAAAAACTAGAACAGGTTAGTGGTGAATAAAAATTAAAAAATAAAATAAAACAGAGTGGCCAGCTACTTTGCAATTCAAGTCTTTACTCCTCTGAGAACAGAGAATCGAGATCGGCTGTCGGTTCGGCAGGATTTTCAGCTACATTCTCGCTTCCACCATGATCACCAGAAGGGTCCCGAGGAACGCTGCATCCAGGGGTGGTTACCAAACTTGCCGACACTCCAACTGAGGGAACCTCAGAATGCTGACTCACAGGTGTGCTACTACTTGTGGAAATTACTTCTAAAATGTTTTTCTGCTAGCCGTGCACTGGATGGGGAGGACAATAAACAACATACGATAGACGAATGCTATTGGACGATCCGGCCAGAGAAAGGGCCGGGAAAACGAACGAGGTGCCGACATCCTTCGAAATCATTGTCGACATGGGGAATTTCACCGTTGTAGCTGGTTCGCTACTGGGGTTGCGGAGATAAGCCATTCGACTGCAATTAATCACCCGGCGATTTCTCCGGAACTCTATTCCGTCATCAAGAGCTTTTACGTAGGAGTTCGGTTGTTGACAAACAATTAAGATGTAACCCAAAAGCCTCCTTTTTTCCGAATTTCACTCGCACGCGTTGATTAGCCAATTTTTCTAAAACCTGAGCAACATCCCCGCTTCAGACGTTTTGATGCTTGAGGGACTCGGTGACAAACGGCAAGCTCCCATGTAGGTCCCGGGACTGCAAAAGAACTGAAGGGGACGGGAGACCATTTTCCAATGGAGTGGATGGAATGGTACGCAAGGTGTCCTGAAGTGAACGACCATCCTCAATGCACTTGACGAACGCACTTTAGACAGTCTGAACAGCACGTTCAGCCATTCCCTACAACTCTGGATAAAACGCGGGCTTGAGGTGAGGTGTGCTGGTGGTGAACGATATTTCTGTTGAAATGGGCAAACCTCAAGTATTACTGTTTAGTAACACCTTAACTCTTTCTTACTGTTTAGCCCTATGTGTTGCACCAACCTCTTCTTCCTTCTTCTGACGTGACAAGTGTGAAGCTAGCTCTCTTGACTTTCTGCCACCTACGTGTCAACGTCTCTCCCAACTTATACTATCAAGTATTGTATTCATTATTCAATCTATTAAGGTACGTTCATGAATACAATTGATTAAGTGTTGATCTGTGTAAGAATATCCTTGACTTAAATCAACAGGTTATGGGCCCAGTCCACGAACCCACTATTTAAGTCAAGATGGAAATTTCTATCTCAAAAGATATCAATCATATCGTGAAATTTGACGGAAGCGATTTCCCACTTTGGAAGCTTGGTTGCTGGCTGATGCTTGAACAACACAACCTAATCCCAATAGTGGATGGAAGCGAAACTATACCAAATGAGGTAAGGCAATTACACATTTACAAAATAGTCTACGAGTTGATAACTCATGTCTCTAATCTTAGGCAGTGAACGAAGACGGTTTGGTCAACTACACTGAAGCCATAACGATCTGGAAGAAAAAGGATGTGCTGGCTCGAAACTTTCCCATAGCCACTATCGAAAAACAGCCCCAACGCACACTGCTGAACTGCAAAACAGCATTCGAAATGTGGACCAGACTTACTTCCCAACATTTACAGTGCGCTGCTGAGAACAAACATCTTCTCCAGAAACAGTTCTTTGACTATAAGTACAAACCAGGTATTCACAAAATCACAATCTTGCATCTTCCATTATATAATTACGGGAACATTCTTTTATCCCAGACCATGATATAATGAGTCATATCACAGCTGTTGAGTTCATGGCCAACACACTCAGTGACTTAGATCCACCAGTGTCGGATCTTCAAGTTATGACAAAAATAACGTGTACTCTCCCTCCCAGCTACCGACACTTCATATCGGCCTGGGACAACGTGGCTGAAGCAGACAAAACCATCACTCTTCTCACATCCAGACTCTTTAAAGAAGAGTGCATGACGAAGATGTACAACAACGGTGATCCTGATCCAAGCTTTGTTCTCGTCGAATTTCCCTCAACAAAACCATTTCTCTTCAAATGGCTCCAGTAGACGTGGAGCAAGAGGAGCTTCACGAGGAGAGGAGGTATGAGAGGAGGCTTTTCATTCAACTTCACTCCAATTCAACCTGGTACGCGGAGTGTGAAAGGCATTGGTGGCACCAGCTTGTCTGTCCTAGGGACAAGAAACGTAGAAATATTCGCCCTAATTGATGGTACAGTACACCTCACTGTTATAAAAACAGTACTCTACGTACCCACACTTATAGCAAACCTGTACTCGATTGCTGCTGCAACCACAAGTGGAATAGAAGCATACTTTGTTGAAGACGAAGTTATACTCAGCTACGACAACAAGACAATACTTAAAGGACGACTAATCGGAAAAGGACTTTATCATATGGACCTTACTGTCAAACCAAGTCAATAGGAGTCACTTCTAGCTACACCACGACTAACATCATTGTCGACATGGCACCAACGCCTTGTCCATGTGAACTACAAAACAATCCTGCAAATGGCGTCCAAACAACTAGTAAGCGGACTCAATCTAGAGGCAGACAGAGAGGTTCCCTCAGTACCATGCCCAGGCTGCGTTTACGGGAAAATGCACAGGTCCCCTTTCCCAGAAGGACGTACGAGCAAAAGAAATAGGAGAGCTTATACACTCGGACGTATGTGGCCCCATGCAAATAGTCACAACCGCCGGTGCCCGATACTTTGTCCTCTTTAAGGATGATTTCAGCGGATGGACAGTAGCCCACTTCATGAAAAATAAATCTGAAGTTGAATCACTCTTTCAAGCGTTTGTAGCCAGAGTGGAAAATGAGACGAAGAGGAAGGTTCGAGTTTTGCGCTCCGACTACGGAGGAGAATTCATTGGAAAAACCTTTGCAGACTGGCTGGCCATCAAAGGTATCAAGCATGAAACCAGTGCTCCCCACTCTCCAGAGCAAAACGGCGTAGCGGAGCGAAGTAACAGAACCATCATGGAACCCCCAAGAAGCCTCCTCCACTCTAAAGGCATTCCGCTTAAGCTGTGGGCTGAAGCCGTGAACTGTGCCGTGTACACAATAAATAGTATTCTCTCACGAACGGGAAGTGTCACACCTTACGAGACATGGTACGGAAGAAAGCCCGACATCTCACATTTGAGAATATTTGGATCAAAAATGTACATTCACATTCCGGACGCAAGCCGCCAGAAGCTAGACGCCAAAAGTCTTCAATGCATCTTTATGGGATATTGTGACACATCAAAGGCCTATCGTGGATAGAACCCGTTAACACAAAAAATAAAGATAAGCCGTGACGTCTTATTCGACGAACAACCACATCCTATACCTATGTGGATACCTGAAGACACAGAACAATCAAAGGAAAACCAACAGACTGGCCCAGCAGACGTTTTCACCTCGAGCCCTATTGATCAGGCCACTCCAATCGTCCCAGACGTCGAGTTTCCATCTGAACAGCCAACAGAAATTATTCAAGAGGTCCCGTCTACCTACAATAATAGCAGTCCTGACAACAATCCACCGTTGATCAGAATCCCGACCGAGCCAACACCAGCTGTCATCAAAAGCAGCACTGAAACAAAAGAAAACGAAACTCAACTAAACTACGACGTACCACACCGCAGATCAGCTAGAGTTGCAATGTACAACGAAAAAAAGAAGGTTTCACAGGCAATGTTGGTGTCTGTAGTTTCTCTACTAGGCAACCAATTTGAACCACTTAATTACCAAGAGGCAATTTCATGTGAGGAGGCAACGCTTTGGAAGTCAGCGATAAAAGAGGAATATCTCTCACTCATCAAAAACGGAACATGGATCCTAATGCCGCTCCCAGCTGGACAAAAAACCATCAAAAGCCAGTGGATCTTTTAAGTGAAACCAGGTCTCAATGGTGCGCCCCCAAGATTTAAGGCGCGACTAGTGGCCAAGGGCTACACCCAACGCAAAGGAATCGACTATGGAGAAACTTATGCCCCAGTAGTAACCTACGACTGCCTCCGTGTCATACTCTCTATGGCTGCGGCGCTGGATCTCGAACTTATCCAACTGGATATTAAAACGGCCTTCTTATATGGACATCTAGAAGAAGAACTTTATCTAGAGCAGCCAGACGGTTTCATCGACCCCGAAAACAAATAAAATGTGTGTCTGCTGAAGAAGTCGATCTATGGACTTAAACAGGCTCCGCGCATGTGGAATCAAGAATTCAACAAATTTCTGGTGAAGTTCGGTTTGACCCGCAGTACAACCGATCCATGTGTCTACTTCCGCCGTCAACAAGAGGAGATTACGTATGTTGCCATCTATACTGGATAGGTATGCTACGATGGATTGGTATGCAGCAACCACCCAACTACAGTCAACACCATTCTTGAACATCTGAAGAACCACTTTGACATGCGAACAATGGCCGCAGATCGATTCGTGGGGATCGAAATCACTAGAAGACGAGAACACCGCAAAATCTTAATCACCCAATCATATTTCATAACTAAAATCCTGAACAAATTTAAAATGGAGTCATGCCATCCAAAAACTATTCCATCTGATCCGAGCGGAAGATTGACACCAGCTATGGCGCCAACCAACGAAGAAGAAGAACTGTCAATGCAAACTACCCCCTACTAAGAAGCCGTCGGTTGCTTCCTGTACCTGACGTCTACGACTCGACCAGACATTGCTTTCGCAACCAATTAAGTCGCTAGATTCAGTCACAACCCTAGACCTTTCCACTGGGAAGGAGTCAAACGAATCCTATCGTATTGATCAGTAACCCGCAATCACGGTCTATGTTTCAGTGGAGGCTCCAGTAGTACACTTACAGGCTTTACAGATGCGGACTATGCTGGAGATGTTGAAACACGACGCTCAACCACTGGATATGTATTTCATACTCCACGGAGGACCCGTCGCCCTGGGCTGCAAGCGGCAGAAATGCACAAGTCTCTCAACAACCGAATCCGAGTACATTGCGGCCTGCGAATCAACACGAGAAGCTGTCTGGTTAAACGACTACTTACTGAATTAGGACTGCAAGAAACGAATCCCATTCCTTTACTCTACGATAACCAGAGTGCTAACCGTCTCGTGCGTAATCCGGATTCACACCAACGCAACAAGCACATTGACGTCAAATACCATTACATTCGGGATCAACAGGAAGGAGGAGAAATCAATATCTTGTATTTTGATACCAATAATCAACTGGCCGACATTCCAACCAAACCTTTGGCAGCCGCCCGCTTCAATTGGCTAAGAGAAGAAATCGGGATCAAAGATCAAGTGTTGAAATGGGCAAACCTCAAGTATTACTGTTTAGTAACACCTTAACTCTTTCTTACTGTTTAGCCCTATGTGTTGCACCAACCTCTTCTTCCTTCTTCTGACGTGACAAGTGTGAAGCTAGCTCTCTTGACTTTCTGCCACCTACGTGTCAACATCTCTCCCAACTTATACTATCAAGTATTGTATTCATTATTCAATCTATTAAGGTACGTTCATGAATACAATTGATTAAGTGATGATCTGTGTAAGAATATCCTTGACTTAAATCAACAATTTCAACCACGCAGGGACACTTGCTGAAGTAATCCACCGCCAACAAATAATCCTTCCCAGCGAGCTGAACAAAATCGGTGACGACACGCTGGAAGGGGTATTCCGGAATTTCTGTTGGATAGAGTGATTGGGCCGGATTGTTATGACGTCATTTCTGACAGATGGTGTAACCGGCAACTAAATTTATGATTTGTTTGGTGTACCCTGGCCAATAGATAACCGATTTAGCTCTCTCTAAACACATTATTTTTCCAAAATAACCGTCATGAATCTGTTGCAGCATGTCTTGCATAAAGGAAAACGGACAGCCACCTGTTGGCAGCGAAGGAGAAGGCCGCCTGCAGTTGATAGATCCGCTCTCTCCGGCAAAAATTGTTTTGAAGGGACAGGACAGTCTTGTTTGTGTACGGGCCAACCATTCTCTGTTAAACCGATCACCAATTGCAGAGTTGAATCTTCCGTCGTTGCTGCAGCATAATTGTCTTTAACTGTTGACCCCGAAAGTGCATAGTTGACAACCACGTGGACCTGTTCTTCTTCATAACGCGGTGAAAAATCAGTAGAATACTCCCGTGGCTCCGGGGCTCTGCTTAACGTATCAGCCAAGTACAGTTATTTCCTGTGCTTATACTGGAGCTTATTACTATAGGTCTGAAAATGCAGACGCAGGCGCTGAATTCTCAGTGTACATAAGCCTATTGGCTTATAAAGAAGACCAACGAGAGGCTTGTGATCTGTCTTGACAATCACTTGGTTCCCATACACGTAATGTTGAAAATGTTGTATCCCGAATTGCACCGCTAGCAACTCTTTTTCTATTAGAGCGTATCGGCGCTGCGTCTTCGTTGATGCCCATGACGCAAATTTCAAGAGGTTGGCCTGCTTCAAGTAAGACTGCTCTTACTCCAAAAGGGAATGCGTCAACTTGAAACTGTCACTGGCATAGCGGTGTCAAATAATCGTAGAACTGGTGTCGATCCCACTAGATCCTTGACGGACTGAAAAATTTGAGCACTTCCGCTGTCCCTGGCCCACTCCACTTTTTAGTAAGTCTCCTAACGACTTAGTAACTGACGACCGATTTTTGCAGAATTTTGACAAATAGTTTACCATCCCAGTAAACGTTGAAGATCTCCGTACGAAACTTTAAGCCAGTTCTGTACTAGAAATAGCTACGAAGTTAGGGGTATTTAGCTAGGAATTTTCAGTTAAAAATTTTTAATTCCACATTGGAAATTTTATGATAGTTTTAGCTTTTTTATAGGTTAAATAGCTATTAACATAATTGCTTAAAATCTTAGGTTTTTAATGCATTAAGTAGCATGAAACTTATAAGCTTTAAATTCTAGAATAAAGGTAGCTTGAAACTCATTGGTTTTATGACCATATTAAATAAAGAATAAAAAAAATATATTTTCACACAAAACCTTGTTATTTATATTAAACCCTTGGTTTAATAATTTTTGTCCATGTTACAAGAAAGACTTCGATTAAACGAAACCACACACATTTTTACATTTAAAATAAACAAAATAAGATTACGAGCAATTTCAAAGTTCAATTATAGTTTTGGCCACTTCTGAAGTCTATCGCGTTCCATTTAACATCATCATGTTACAAAGCTTGACAGAAACGGCAGGGGAAAATGGCCTGTTAAGAAAATCTCACCAGCAGGGAATAACTTGAAAGATAATCTTATTCCTTTTTATTGAAGGATCCATGCAGGGGCTTGTTGTGTACGTTTTGTTTGTGATTTCATGACGCAATACACTTTCTAATAATAATGAAAAAAAAGAAGTTGAAAATGGAAAAAAAGTAGAAGAAAAAGAAAAAAATGGAGGAAGGAAAGAATGTGAAATCTGTTTAACTCAAAAGTGGGTATACAGAAAAACGTCGTCTTGAACGGATCTTGTAGAAATGTTCGCAGATTTATTCTGATTGTACTTCATTATCGGCATCCTCAACGATCAACTTCTCTCATAACTTGTGAGCCGTATGCTGTTAACTTAGTAGTTTGGATGTGATACAAGGATGAACCATGGATTGATCAATTGCCAAACTTGTGTTTTGTTCCCCAAAATTCCACAATGAAACCTGAAATGAAAAAATAAACCTTAAAATTTTGTAAATTGTTCGTTCTTATGGTCGATTTACTCTTAATTGCTTGGACATCTTCCTTGAGAAAGGCAGGTTTTGCTGGATTATTTGTCTTATCAGTGGGTGCCTTCTTTCCGGTTAGGCTGTGTTTTGACATGAATTTCCTATCCCACAGCGCTTCAATGATAATATTTTATCATTTTTCTCATGTCCCTGTGTATAATATGTAACAACTAGAGTTATCCTTTATAAAACAAACAATCCTAAAAAAACTCACCTTTTTTTAACCAGCTTTCCCATATGAAATTGCGGTTGCTAACGGATTTTGATGCATCGTTGTCTCTTAATCTTTGCGAAGCTTCACTAGGTTAGTTCTTCTACCACTTTCACTTCTTTCTAACTGAACACGTGATTGTTGATCATTTACTTGACTAATTTTAAAGGTTTCAAAAGTTGTGTGTACTAGAGCCAACCCTTCATTAAGACCTAATAGGATCGAAATAGTCAAGATAACAATAAAGTGTGAAGAATTTTAAAGAGAAAACTTACTTTTTGGCCGAGGCCTGGAGATTCAATTATTTCAGGAAGTTTATTTCTTCTTGTAAAAGAAGAATAGTAGCATCTTTTCGAATAATATGCGATTGCAATATCACTCAATTTCTAGCTCAACGGTAGAATCTCGAATTTGCTCGTTGAGGAACCAGATTTGATTTTGAAGCTCATCGATTTTATACTTGTATTCACAACGGCTATGCAACTCAGCATAAACTGGCCCCGTCGTTCGGTCATCCTTAAACGGAAAATAAAAATAAATAAATACATAATTCTTACAATCATGTTGTATTTACCAGCAAATGCTTTTGGTTTTCTTTTTTTGTGTTTTTTGTGGGGAGGGGGAGTGTCAAACATGTTGACGACCAAAGAAGTAAGAATCTGAGAGTCATAATTCTTTGCCACTGACTTCTTGTTTCTTTTTGGTGTGACAAATTTTTCTTGCTGCTCATTTTCCTTGCTGTGATTTGTATTGTTCTAAAAAAATCATCGGTTATTGTAATTTACTATTATCCCTGGTAGCCCAGCCCATCTACTGGATGTCCATTGGATATCTGAACATTATAGGATTTCCGTCTAGGTCCCAATGGACGTAATCTAGACGTTGCTCTGAGATATCTCTTGGAACGACCATTCATGGATGTCCTGTGGACGTAAATCTAAGATGAAATAGGGATAAGAAACTGCATCATAAAATAACATCCTATGGACCGACCTACGGATCGCGTTATCAAATTTCTTGTTTTTCTTCTATACGACATCAAGTCAAGCTGAGTAGCTGACGGCATTCAAACTGCCCTATTTTACTTATTTATTCACGAATCTTTCTCGCCAGTTTATTTTTTATTGAACCAAATGAAAACAGAAAAGGCAGATGCGCTCGTTACCGTGGGACCAGCGCATCAACAGGTTGTTGCGATAGAGTGAGCACATCCATCTCTCCGCTCATTTCCACCTATCCATCAGCCAACTTAAAAAAAAATTCACGCCGTACACAAATTGCTACATACAATAATTTTCCGTGCAGTAGTAGTAGCCTACATAAAATAAATATCAAAATTCCGAGTTCATCATTTAAAAAGGAATTTCTTCGTTTCATTTTGGGGGGGTTAAAGAAGAAAACTCTTAGCGACCAACCGACCAGCGGCCAAGGTATTTCAATAGCCAACCCATGGGAGGAGAGGGAACTCTCATAAACGTGATGAGCTCAGGCTCGAACGCAGGTGCTATAGACCCGCTTAAAGACAGAGAAAATGAGAATCGGGGGAGATACATTTATACCGTCGTTATAGATCGTATTGTCGACAGTTTGCTGTTGTGCTGCGCAGACTTCAAAGGGATAAAGAACGGTAGGATTTATCTTATCCCATTTCGTCGCTGCAACTCACGCTGCAACCGCGTCGGCTGAGATAGATACTAGATATAGGCAGACCAAAGCCATTTATATGTATAGTTTGGTAGAAGACAGGGGAAAAACTATAACGTCTGTTAGTCAAGGTTTTCCTGTGACGTTCGGTATGCTCTCACGAAAGAGGAGCAGAAAAAAGCGGGAAATATTGGGGAGAAATTTGAACCGCCAAAAATTTAGCTGCCAATAACACAAACCAAATAATAAAAAAGTGGTCGGTTAAACAAAATAAATGCCTAATTTTATTTTAAAAAATAGTGTTCTGCATTTTCTGTTCACATTTACTTAGTTAAAAACTCGTATTTCCTCCCAAAATTTCTCTATTTTAAAATTTTGCGCTTATTGACTTTACACAATTGACTGAAATTTCGTGAAATTTCTGACACACCGTCGTCTGATGGTCCCAATGCCCCAGATTATGACGTCTGTCTGTCGGAAATTAAATAAAGTTGAAATTCCTCTATTTTTTAAGATATAGTTCAGATTTTCTAAACAAAGTTGATTTTTTACCGTTCCCGCCGACTTTAAGATCGCGTCACGCTTGAACGCTCCGGCCGCCAGTCGACAGACGTGGCTTTTCGTGTGTGTCATATCCCCAAACCATATTTTAACCTTAAACCTTTTGCTAATTCATTGTCATTTTTTGTCGCCTAGCTCCCAGACTATTTTTGAAATTAAAAATTATATGTCTTCAGACGTCTAAGTTTACATCCAGTTGGATATCCAAATAGATGTCTCGTGGATATCTCATTTTTATGTCATACGAAGTGACATTTGGATTATCGCTGGATGCTCAAGGGACATAAAACTGGACGTCAAGTTCGTCTGTCAATCCATCTCCTGGATCTCCAAGGGATATCTCTGTGCTACTTGGAGTAGATGTTTTTCCAGCAAAAATAACTTGGATGTTGTGTTGCCCACTGATTTTACATTCTATGATTAGCACGTTTTCTCTTCGCTAGATGAAAAGGTGGAGTAGTAGGAATTACATCTTCGTCCTCTGATTCTGAAGTTGAATTTCCTTTCCGGTCATCTTCATGATGAAGGCTGCTGTCAGCTGATTCATCAGGGTTGTCTTCATCTCCCCCGGTGATAAACTGGCCACTTAAACCCTCCATATCTTTGTCGAAGATGTTCATGGTCTTCCTAGTAACTCTGTAGCAGGTTAGAGTGTGATGTTGTAAATAATAAGAAAAATATTGGTACTACCTGTTGATGAGTTTTCAGCTGGCAAGTTAGATTCGGTGGTGGAGAGGTAGATTTCTGGCCAGTGCCATATTTCTGAGTTGCAGATGATTTGGGATCTGACTTTTTGGCTACTGCCTTTTGAACAACGATGGGAGTTTTCATCATGGCATTTCTTACTACCACCAAAACTTTGTCCTCTGCACGACAAAACATTTATGAAAAAGAAGACATGATCGGTGTTAAAAAAGAATATCGGTTTTCGATATTTTTTATCTCTATAACCGATTTCCGCCAGAAAGACATTTTAAATATCTGTTTTCAAAAAACGATAGTTATGCCTAAAATAGTATAACATAATTATTGAAAAATGATATTTTAATTATCTCTCTTACAAACATTTTAAATCCCCTTTTACCGTTAATATAGATGCATGTAACCCATAACGAAAAAAAAATTAATATAACGCATATTTATTACAGAATTTTCCGGCTATTGAGTATAGACCTTATTAAGATCCAAAGGAATGGGTCAAGCCGACCCCTTAGCGGCGCGTTGCAGTGTGAAGGGGTGCCTTGAACAGGAGATTTTTATTTGGCTCGCCCGATAACGTTGTGCTTTTGGATTTTCGAAGAAATCGTGCCCGAGGAAAGAAAAGGGAGAAAAGAAAAGTCTGGTCCCCTCTTTTATCATTCATTCCTTTCTTTCCATTTCAGAAAGTAGAAAAGATGAAGTTGAGAGTCGACCCTTGGATCTGTAGAATGCCAGGCCACTACTCTACCATTAAGCTATTTTAACATTTTATAATATAAATTTGGTTGTGATGCTATTGTTCTGGTGATTTGGGGGAAGCTCTATAGGGCAGGTTATTAAACTACTCAAGATTCTCGATAAGATAATACGGTTATGAATTTATGTCACAGTTAAAGTAATATTTGATTGTTGTGAAATGGTACTTAATAAATGTTTTATTTCATTAAATAAAAGTATCAATATCTGTTTTTTTTAAATCAATAGTAAAGATTTCATATTAACGAATATGATTTCATTTTTAAATATCTGAAAATAGTACATTTTAATACCAAATTTGACTATAATAAATTGTTTTTAATACGCACATTGATTTCGACATAAAAAAGTATCACATTTTGTAATACATTATATCATTTTTCGGCCATAAAATATATCTTTCTCGTAAATGTCTTATTACGTAATTTATTATTACAGTTTTAGCAATACTTATATCAGAAAATTTTGAAACGATAAATGCTATCGTTTTTCGTTACCATATCTCTATTATAAACATATACATAATGTCGAAAAAAAATACATTTTGAACAGTGATGTAATATTAAGTTGCATTACCTGAGTACGTGATAACTTTGCATGATCTCATTTCATGTTGAACTGGGGATCTAGATTTGGTAGTCGAGTCAACTGAGAAGCTCCAACCAGGATTGATGTGAAACTTAGGCCAACTAAATAGTTCATAGATATTTAGAACAATATATAAGAATAAATAATAAAAAGCTATATGCTTATTTGATTCCAATAACTCTTTTTTTCCAACACAAATTTTTTTTTTCAAAATTAATTTAGATGAAATAAAATAAAATTTAATACAAATCATATTACACTCCTAGGGTGTAATGGTAAGCGCTTCGGGTGGATCAAGTAAGTTGTGCGTGGCCCAAGTGGAACCGCATACAAGAGTGTACCGATGTGATAAACTTGCATGACCGAGGATTGTTTTTGGTATTTCTTAGTTTTAATTAAAAAGTTATTTTTCTGTTGAAAAATGAAGTTAATTAAATAATATTTCGCAAACTTAAAACAATTCAATCACATCTATGTTAGTGGTTCCAATCTTGGAATGAGAAAAACTTTTTATTATTTCAATTTTTAATTATATTTTCTTTTCTTTATATTTATGTAACAAAATTAGTATTCAACTTGATATTTTGTTTTTTCGTGTCATTTCCAGAAGTAAATATACAAGAAATCTAGAGGGAACTAGACGGACTAGGAAATAGAGACATTTCGGTAGAGGAATACTAGTATTGTTTGAAACTTAAATTTTAGTGAAAGGAAATGTATTATTATTTCAATTTTCAATAAGATTTTCATTTATTCATATTTGAGGCACTGCAAACTGTAGTCATTTCCTTGGGGGTTAGGCAAGATATTCTTCCATGAACAAAGCGAATTTTCCCATTTAATGTTTTAATTGATTCTTTCAATTTCTTCCCGCCGAGGAGGTGAGGTAACATATCAGATTTTATCCCAAACCATATTCTGTGAAAGTTGGCAGCTGGTAGCAACAGCCCGTAGCTTGCAGTGCCTCTGGTGGCGACAGCGGCAGTTATTATTTTGCCGTAAAATTGATAACAGTTGGAAAGAACAATTTTTTGTCGCTCGTAATTTTTTCTTTACTCTCTTTTCACAAATATATAAATATAAATATAAATTTTGTTTCTACGCCCTGTTCTTTTTATAACACTGTATATCGTTACCTGTATTTTCAAAAGACTTAAAATACCAATATTTATTTGGGATTTCAGGCATTGACCTGTATTGATATTGTAGAAAACCAGTCATTCTAACAAAAATAAACGCCAATTAAAATTCTTATTCTTGTTATTCATTAATAATTCTTACTCATACTATTTTCTTAAGAATTAAACTTAATGAAGTGATGCGAATAAAGAAAAGTGTTAAAAAAGTATCGATCTAATGTCTATTGCGTTAGCTCCAACTTTTGTAGCATCGTTCTCTATTCCTGCTAGCGCTCGTTTATTTGTGTTAGTTAAGTGTTACATGCAAGCACTGATTCGTAGAGCTACGACGCCACATTGAAAAATGATTCATAAGAACATTTATAGTTGCCAAATATTGTTTATCTAAATATTGGCAGATATAGTAATTGATAAAGATTGAAAAAAATTTTACCTACACAAAGAATAGATCCTATTAGCTACAATTTCCAACCTATGTCCCATCTAACCAATCCTACCTATACAGCGATTTTAAAAATAAATAATTAATTGTATTTGTCTCACTTTTTTCTTTTTTTTTTAAATAAGGTAGCTCAACCTCTACCATAGGCTAACACCATCCGCCAATACACAGTAAAAAGGCGTATTTTTGTGCTACACGTATAGAAACTTTCAGCCGCGACTGTATAATAAAAGAGCAAGCTTTTGTGGGAGGAGCTTATTCATGTCACGAACATTTTTGGGGGAGGAGCTTATTCATGTCACGGACATTTGGGGGAGGAGCTTATTCATGTCACGGATAATGTCACGAACACTTTGGGGGAGGAACTTATTCATGTCACAAGGGGGAGGAGCTTATCCATGTCACAATGCGAACACGCTCTGATTGGTCAGTCGAGTCGCTGCCCAAACATGCCCAAAAAAATCGCCACCAGATGTCTATAGCATCGCCGTGATAACGCAATCTTTGATGACGCAACAACTAGATTTGCATCACCACCAGATGTCTAAAGCATCGCCCTGATGACGCAATCTTCAAGTAAGGTACTGACAGGGCAGATTTCCTACGATAAAATCTATTATGGGCTGATCGTGCTACAGAAAAGCGAATAGAAAAAGGGTCCGACTTTACGCTAGGCCAAAGTTCCCCGGATTTGAACGGGGCTCAGGTTACTCGTAAAAAAATAAAAAATAAAGCCGCCTAGCGCCATAAGACGCCGTGTTAAAAGCGACCGAAATTGGTACACTGTACCAATTTCGTTGGTAGGTACTGTACTTAAAGGGCACTTTGGAGACTTAAAATCAGTTTTTAATTGTCTATCGATTGCCTCCCATTAAAAAAAAATGGTAAAAAAAAACGAGGCGAAAAGCTATAACACGGCGGGATAGGACTAGTGTCCCTAGTCTGTTTCATTTTTCGATTTTTTTTTGATCGGGTTGCTCTTTGAGATTGGGGTGCGATTTTGTCTTTATAAAATATCCTGAAAGTTTGAATGAGTTTTAAAAATATTTAGATAACGCGCATTGAAAAAAACACGAAAAATTAATTCATAGAGTCATTTCCTTGGGGTATTTTTAAAGGTACAGTACCTACCAAAAGTCTTTGGAAGCCCGAGAGGACCTTATGCAAAAACGCTGTTTTTGCAGTCCTCTAAGTACTACAGTTTTTAACCAAATATTTTCGAATTTGGTATGTGCATAGGTAGAGGTAGTGAAAACACCTCTGATTTTTTTCAGATTTTTTTTACATTTCCTGAAGTACTTTTAGCCGGTTCTAAAAGTCTTTGGAATGCCGAGAGGACCTTATGCAAATTAGGCCACTTTGGCCTTTTTTTGCAGTTAGACGGCTAGGGCTAGGGAAACGCGACTTTTTTAAAAAAAATCGGCCTGCATTAGCTTTATATCAGGTCTGATTTTCAATTTTTTTTATTGATATTTCTCAGTTTCATTTGAAGTAAAAAACGAAAATGTAGAATTCCCCTTTTTCCGCTCCCATCCCTTTGTTTTTTCGTTGGCGCGAGAGAAAACAAAGGGATGGGAGCGTATATTGCGAGAGTATGTTGACTGTTTTGTGACTAATTACTTCAATTTAACATAACAATATCAAATTTTTTAGCTTTCCAGATGTTTCCATTGGATATAATGCTGCCCTAGAAAAGCGTATGTATAGAGCTCAGCAAGAACGGAAGCCACCTAATCCAACCAGTTTTGACGAGGCCGAAGAATTGATTCGTGAACATCCTCATTATTCGTGAATATGACATTTTATTTTAGTTTCTCTCGTGATCTTATGCTCATCTTTGCTTACTGTTTTAAAAGAAAAACATTAGACGGGTCATCCGACTTTTTTAAGGCTCGCGTCTCCACAGCAACCGGTACGGCATTCATCTTCCTATCTATTACTCTACTTACTCAACTGCGAACAACAAAGCAAATTCAAGCAGATGGAACATTTAAGACTGTGCCTAACTTGTTTTACCAGCTATTTACTCTCCACTTTAAAGCATATAAAAAGTTTACAATTTTAGTTTTATTACTTCTAAGACTTTTTTTTTCATTTCAAACATTTTTCAAAAAGTCCTTTCTAGTTGCCTTCATTTTAATGAGTGAAAAGTCTCTGGATCTTTACAATGCTGTGATGGAGAAAATCCTCGATACTCTTCAGGAAATAGATCCAGACAGAGAAGGTAACTGTGCGGAACGTCTGATATCAGATTTTGAAGAAGGCATACTAAGGGCGCTACACAATGCATTTCCTGGTGCACAGGCCAGAGGGTGTTGGTTTCATTACGGGCAGGTCAGTTTTAATATTTCAAAATTTGACTCTTGTTTGTATCTTATCAAAATTGTTTGTATTTCAGGCAATCTATAGAAGAGCCTGTGACGAGGTTTTGGCTAGATTATATAGAACAAGTCCAGTTGTGAAACGCATCATAAAATTGATAATTTCTTAGGCCTCTTACCCGCAGAACAAATATATGCCGGGTTTATGGTACAAGCAGTTTTGTAATTTTTTAATGCTAGTTTTAACTTTCCTTTTGTTGATTGCTTTGTTTTTCAGGCAATTCAGCAAGAAAATGCGGCCGACTTGCAATAGAAAGCCAAGAAATACAAGATGCTGTTCAACGTCTGTATGTATACTGGGCAGGATACTGGCTTGTTCGTCAGACTCCAGCACGTTTCAGCGTTAACGGTGATAAGTCTCGTACAAACAACGAGGTAGAAAACTGGAATAGGTGATTTAATGCCCGTTGTCATGGACACAGACAAAATTTCTGGGCTTTTATATGTAATTGATCAAATAGTTCTATTTTGTGTGTGGCCACCTGATTAATCAAATCCTTTATAGACCATTTGCAGGAATGTGAGGAAACTGCAAGGCGGGATTTTCTGGTCGCTAGTCGTGGTGGGAAAATTCGTCGCCCAACGCCAAATCGATACATCGTACGGGATGAGCAAATTTTGGGAAGAGCCAGAGATCTTAGTCAAAACCATTTACGAATTTTTGATGATGTCTTCTGTATCTTTTGAACCTTACGACGAGGTACAGTTTTGTTTTTTTCGTATTCCTTTCTTAAATTAGTTTTATAAATAGGGTTTGCCAGAAAATGAACTGGAAGCACCTGCACCTCGTCTACAACGTAGATTGGCCCGTTTGCAGGGCGATGGAAGGCAACAGGTTCGAACAAGAGCCGGAGAACTCCAA